>NC_087402.1:15680000-15730000 GCF_031307605.1 Tribolium castaneum
ATAATAATAATAATAAAAATAAAAATAATAGTAGTAGTAAAAGTAAGCTTAGTTTTCTAAGCCAAAATGAAGCTTATTTTGTGTTATATGAGCGTTTTCTCATTTCTATGCAAAAGATCATGTGTGATCTGTGTTTTAAGTTGTGTCAGAATACGACGTTTTCTGTCTGTTTAATATAAGTTTTTAATAATAATAATAATAATAATAATAATAATAATAATAATAATAATAATAATAATAATAATAATAACAATAATAATAATAATAATAATAATAATAATAATAATAATAATAGTAATAGTAACAAAAGTAATAATAATAATAATACTTTTAAAAAGGAAAAATGGAGATTATTTTGTGTGTTACATGAGCGTTTTCTCATTTTTATGCAAAAGATCATGTGTGATCTGTGTTTTTAGGCAATCTAAGCCATTTTATAGTTTTTAATATTTAACAAAATTTTGCTTTAAAATAAAATGTTTGAAAAACTGAAATTAAACTAAATTAATTGTGTCTAACGCTTTAGTAGAGGGAAAAGGAGGAGACATAAAAGTCACTAAAGTCTTAGAGTTGTCTTTAGTCGTCATATTAATAACAATAACATTTATAATAACAATACTAGTAGTACTAAATTTGCTTATATGCAAGCGCTTACTTAAGGTAACAGTTTTTTTGTTTTTTGCTTATATCTCGAAAACAGTTACTCCTAACAATTTTTACTTTTTCACCAAAATTAAAGGTGATAAAATTTCCTACAAAATAGTTATTTGCATTTTTCATGTAGAACTAACCATAAGCGAGATATAAGTTTGAAAATAATTAATAATTAAAAAAAAGTGTTTTAACAGAAAATGTCTTGTGATTTAAAATACACTTAATTTGTTGGGTCCAATACTTTATTAGAAGAAAAAGGAGGTGACATAAAAGTCACTGAAGTCTTCAGAGTCGTTTTTAAATGCTGCATTTTTGACTTCGTCTCAAACATTGAAAACTGAATTACATTTTTGTTCAGTAACAGTTACAGTTTTCTTATTGGTTTTTTGCTTATATCTCGAAAACAGTTACTCCTATCAAATTTTATCTTACTTTCAAAATTAAAGCTGATAAAATTTCCAACAAAATAGTTATTTACATTTTTCTTGTAGGACCAAGCATAAACGAGTTATAGAGTTGGATATAAATAATATTTAACAAAAATTTGCTTTAAAATAAAATGCTTGAAAAACCGAAATTAAACTAAATTAATTGTGTCTAACACTTTAGTAGAGGAAAAAGGAGAAGACATAAAAGTCACTAAATGTTTCAGAGTCGTCTTTAGTCGTCATATTAATAACAATAACATTAATAATAATAATACTAATAGTACTAAATTTGCTTATATGCAAACGCTTAATTAACGTAACATTTTTTGGTTTCTTGCTTATATCTCGAAAACAGTTACTCCTATCAATTTTCATCTTTTTTTCAAAATTAAAGCTGAT
This sequence comes from Tribolium castaneum, assembly GCF_031307605.1. Classification (NCBI taxonomy): domain Eukaryota; kingdom Metazoa; phylum Arthropoda; class Insecta; order Coleoptera; family Tenebrionidae; genus Tribolium; species Tribolium castaneum. The sequence continues at coordinate 15,681,482 of NC_087402.1, forward strand.
AAAATTTCCTACAAAATAGTTATTTGCATTTTTTTGTAGGACCAACCATAAGCGAGTTATAGAGTTGGATATAAATAATATTTAACAAAAATTTGCTTTAAAATAAAATGTTTGAAAAACCGAAATTAAACTAAATTAATTGAGTCTAACACTTTAGTAGAGGAAAAAGAAAAAGACATAAAAGTCACTAAAGGTTTCAGAGTTGTCTTTAGTTGTCATATTAATAACAATAACATTAATAATAATAATACTAATAGTACTAAATTTGCTTATATGCAAACGCTTAATTAAGGTAACAGTGTTTTGGTTTCTTGCTTATATCTCGAAAACAGTTACTCCTATCAATTTTTATCTTTTTACTAAAATTCAAGCTGATAAAATTTCCTACAAAATAGTTATTTGCATTTTTCATGTAGGACTAACCATAAGCGAGATATATGGTTGAAAATAATTAATATTTAAAAAAAAAGTGCTTTAACAGAAAATGTCTTGTGATTTAAAATACACTTAATTTATTGGGTCCAATACTTTATTAGAAAAAAAAGGGAGTGACATATAAGTCACTGAAGTCTTCAGAGTCGATTTTAAATGCTGCATTTTCGTCTTCGTCTCAAACATTGAATACTGAATTACATTTTTGTTCTGAAACGGTAACAGTTTTTACTTTGGTTTTTTGCTTATATCTCGAAAACAGTTACTCCTATCAATTTTTATCTTTCTTTCAAAATTAAAGCTGATAACATTTCCTACAAAATAGTTATTTGCATTTTTCTTGTAGGACCAACCATAAGCGAGTTATAAAGTTAGATATAAATAATATTTAACAAAAACTTGCTTAAAAATAAAATGTTTGAAATACTGAAATTAAACTAAATTAATTGTGTCTAACACTTTAGTAGAGAAAAAAGAAAAAGACATAAAAGTCACCAAAGTCTTCAAAATCGTTTTTAGTCGTCATATTAATAACAATAACATTAATAATAATAATACTAATAGTACTAAATCTGCTTATATGCAAGCGCTTTATTAAGGTAACAGTTTTTTGGTTTCTTGCTTATATCTCGAAAACAGTTACTCCTATGAATTTTTGTCTTTCTTTCAAAATTAAAGCTGATAAAATATTCTACAAAATAGTTATTTGCATTTTTCTTGTAGGACCAACCATAAGCGAGTTATAGAGTTGGATATAAATAATATATAACAAAAATTTGCTTTAAAATAAAATGTTTGAAAAACTGAAATTAAACTAATTTAACTGTGTCTAACACTTTAGTAGAGGAAAAAGGAAAAGACATAAAAGTCACTAAAGGTTTCGGAGTTGTCTTTAGTTGTCATATTAATAACAATAACATTAATAATAATAATACTAATAGTACTAAATTTGCTTACATGCAAACGCTTAATTCAGGTAACAATTTTTTGGTTTCTTGCTTATATCTCGAAAACAGTTACTCCTATCAATTTTTATCTTTCTACTAAAATTAAAGCTGATAAAATTTCCTACAAAATAGTTAATTGCATTTTTAATGTAGGACTAACCATAAGCGAGATATAAGTTTGAAAATAATTAAAATTTAAAAAAAAGTGCTTCAACAGAAAATGTCTTGTGATTTAAAATACACTTAATTTATTGGGTCCAATACTTTATTAGAAAAAAAAAGAGGTGACAGAAAGGTCACTGAAGTCTTTAGAGTCGTTTGTAAATGCTGCATTTTCGTCTTCGTCTCAAACATTGAAAACTGAATTACATTTTTGTTCAGTAACTGTTACAGTTTTCTTATTGGTTTTTTGCTTATATCTCGAAAACAGTCACTCCTATCAATTTTTATCTTTCTTTTAAAATTAAAGCTGATAAAGCTTCCTACAAAATAGTTATTTGCATTTTTCTTGTAGGACCAACCATAAGCGAGTTATAGAGTTGGATATAAATAATATTTAACAAAAATTTGCTTTAAATAAAATGTTTGAAAAACCGAAATTAAACTAAATTAATTGAGTCTAACACTTTAGTAGAGAAAAAAGAAAAAGACATAAAAGTCACCAAAGTCTTCAGAACCGTTTTTAGTCGTCATATTAATAACAATAACATTAATAATAATAATACTAATAGTACTAAATCTGCTTATATGCAAGCGCTTTATTAAGGTAACAGTTTTTTGGTTTCTTGCTTATATCTCGAAAACAGTTACTCCTATGAATTTTTGTCTTTCTTTCAAAATTAAAGCTGATAAAATATTCTACAAAACAGTTATTTGCATTTTTCTTGTAGGACCAACCATAAGCGAGTTATAGAGTTGGATATAAATAATATTTAACAAAAATTTGCTTTAAAATAAAATGTTTGAAAAACTGAAATTAAACTAATTTAACTGTGTCTAACACTTTAGTAGAGGAAAAAGAAGAAGACATAAAAGTCACTAAAGGTTTCAAAGTTGTCTTTAATCGTCATATTAATAACAATAACATTAATAATAATAATACTAATAGTACTAAATTTGCTTATATGCAAACGCTTAATTAAGGTAACAGTGTTTTGGTTTCTTGCTCATATCTCGAAAACAGTTACTCCTATCAACTTTTATCTTTTTACTAAAATTCAAGCTGATAAAATTTCCTACAAAATAATTATTTGCATTTTTTATGTAGGACTAACCATAAGCGAGATATAAGATTGAAAATAATTAATATTTAAAAAAGAAGTGCTTTAACAGAAAATGTCTTGTGATTTAAAATACACTTAATTTATTAGGTCCAATACTTTATTAGAAAAAAAGGGGGTGACATATAAGTCACTGAAGTCTTCAGAGTCGATTTTAAATGCTGCATTTTCGTCTTCGTCTCAAACATTGAAAACTGAATTACATTTTTGTTCTGAAACGGTAACAGTTTTTACTTTGGTTTTTTGCTTATATCTCGAAAACAGTTACTCCTATCAATTTTTATCTTTCTTTCAAAATTAAAGCTGATAACATTTCCTACAAAATAGTTATTTGCATTTTTCTTGTAGGACCAACCATAAGCGAGTTATAAAGTTGGATATAAATAATATTTAACAAAAACTTGCTTAAAAATAAAATGTTTGAAATACTGAAATTAAACTAAATTAATTGTGTCTAACACTTTAGTAGAGAAAAAAGAAAAGGACATAAAAGTCACCAAAGTCTTCAGAATCGTTTTGAGTCGTCATATTAATAACAATAACATTAATAATAATAATACTAATAGTACTAAATCTGCTTATATGCAAGCGCTTTATTAAGGTAACAGTTTTTTGGTTTCTTGCTTATATCTCGAAAACAGTTACTCCTATAAATTTTTGTCTTTCTTTCAAAATTAAAGCTGATAAAATATTCTACAGAATAGTTATTTGCATTTTTCTTGTAGGACCAACCATAAGCGAGTTATAGAGTTGGATATAAATAATATTTAACAAAAATTTGCTTTAAAATAAAATGTTTGAAAAACTGAAATTAAACTAATTTAACTGTGTCTAACACTTTAGTAGAGAAAAAAGGAAAAGACATAAAAGTCACTAAAGGTTTCAGAGTTGTCTTTAGTTGTCATATTAATAACAATAACATTAATAATAATAATACTAATAGTACAAAATTTGCTTATATGCAAACGCTTAATTAAGGTAACAGTGTTTTGGTTTCTTGCTTATATCTCGAAAACAGTTACTCCTATCAATTTTTATCTTTTTACTAACATTCAAGCTGATAAAATTTCCTACAAAATAGTTATTTGCATTTTTCATGTAGGACTAACCATAAGCGAGATATATGATTGAAAATAATTAATATTTAAAAAAAAAGTGCTTTAACAGAAAATGTCTTGTGATTTAAAATACACTTAATTTATTGGGTCCAATACTTTATTAGAAGAAAAAGGAAGTGACATAAAAGTCACTGAAGTCTTCAGAGTCGTTTTTAAATGCTGCAGTTTCGTCTTCGTCTCAAACATTGAAAACCGAATTACATTTTTGTTCAGTAACAGTCACAGTTTTCTTATTGGTTTTTTGCTTATATCTCGAAAACAGTTACTCCTATCAATTTTTATCTTTCTTTCAAAATTAAAGCTGATAAAATTTCCTACAAAATAATTATTTGCATTTTTCTTGTAGGACCAACCATAAGCGAGTTATAGAGTTGGATATAAATAATATTTAACAAAAATTTGCTTTAAAATAAAATGTTTGAAAAACTGAAATTAAACTAATTTAATTGTGTCTAACACTTTAGTAGAGGAAAAAGAAGAAGACATAAAAGTCACTGAAGGTTTCAAAGTTGTCTTTAATCGTCATATTAATAACAATAACATTAATAACAATAATACTAATAGTACTAAATTTGCTTATATGCAAACGCTTAATTAAGGTAACAGTGTTTTGGTTTCTTGCTCATATCTCGAAAACAGTTACTCCTATCAATTTTTATCTTTTTACTAAAATTCAAGCTGATAAAATTTCCTACAAAATAGTTATTTGCATTTTTTATGTAGGACTAACCATAAGCGAGATATAAGATTGAAAATAATTAATATTTAAAAAAGAAGTGCTTTAACAGAAAATGTCTTGTGATTTAAAATACACTTAATTTATTAGGTCCAATACTTTATTAGAAAAAAAAGGGGGTGACATATAAGTCACTGAAGTCTTCAGAGTCGATTTTAAATGCTGCATTTTCGTCTTCGTCTCAAACATTGAAAACTGAATTACATTTTTGTTCTGAAACGGTAACAGTTTTTACATTGGTTTTTTGCTTATATCTCGAAAACAGTTACTCCTATCAATTTTTATCTTTCTTTCAAAATTAAAGCTGATAACATTTCCTACAAAATAGTTATTTGCATTTTTCTTGTAGGACCAACCATAAGCGAGTTATAAAGTTGGATATAAATAATATTTAACAAAAACTTGCTTAAAAATAAAATGTTTGAAATACTGAAATTAAACTAAATTAATTGTGTCTAACACTTTAGTAGAGAAAAAAGAAAAAGACATAAAAGTCACCAAAGTCTTCAGAATCGTTTTTAGTCGTCATATTAATAACAATAACATTAATAATAATAATACTAACAGTACTAAATCTGCTTATATGCAAGCGCTTTATTAAGGTAACTGTTTTTTGGTTTCTTGCTTATATCTCGAAAACAGTTACTCCTATGAATTTTTGTCTTTCTTTCAAAATTAAAGCTGATAAAATATTCTACAAAATAGTTATTTGCATTTTTCTTGTAGGACCAACCATAAGCGAGTTATAGAGTTGGATATAAATAATATATAACAAAAATTTGCTTTAAAATAAAATGTTTGAAAAACTGAAATTAAACTAATTTAACTGTGTCTAACACTTTAGTAGAGGAAAAAGGAAAAGACATAAAAATCACTAAAGGTTTCAGAGTTGTCTTTAGTTGTCATATTAATAACAATAACATTAATAATAATAATACTAATAGTACTAAATTTGCTTATATGCAAACGCTTAATTAAGGTAACAGTGTTTTGGTTTCTTGCTTATATCTCGAAAACAGTTACTCCTATCAATTTTTATCTTTTTACTAAAATTCAAGCTGATAAAATTTCCTACAAAATAGTTATTTGCATTTTTCATGTAGGACTAACCATAAGCGAGATATAAGTTTGAAAATAATTAATATTTAAAAAAAAAGTGCTTTAACAGAAAATGTCTTGTGATTTAAAATACACTTAATTTATTAGGTCCAATACTTTATTAGAAGAAAAAGGGGGTGACATATAAGTCACTGAAGTCTTCAGAGTCGATTGTAAATGCTGCATTTTCGTCTTCGTCTCAAACATTGAAAACTGAATTACATTTTTGTTCTAAAACGGTAACAGTTTTTACTTTGGTTTTTTGCTTATATCTCGAAAACAATTACTCCTATCAGTTTATATTTTTTTTTTAAATAAAGCTGATAAAATTTCCTACAAAATAATTATTTGCATTTTTCTTGTAGGACCAACCATAAGCGAGTTATAAAGTTGGATATAAATAATATTTAACAAAAACTTGCTTAAAAATTAAATGTTTGAAATACTGAAATTAAACTAAATTAATTGTGTCTAACACTTTAGTAGAAAAAAAAGAAAAAGACATAAAAGTTACCAAAGTCTTCAGAATCGTTTTTAGTCGTCATATTAATTTCAGTATTTCAAACATTTAATTTTTAAGCAAGTTTTTGTTAAATATTATTTATATCTAACTTTATAACTCGCTTATGGTTGGTCCTACAAGAAAAATGCAAATAACTATTTTGTAGGAAATGTTATCAGCTTTAATTTTGAGAGAAAGATAAAAATTGATAGGAGTAACTGTTTTCGAGATATAAGCAAAAAACCAAAGTAAAAACTGTTACCGTTTCAGAACAAAAATGTAATTCAGTATTCAATGTTTGAGACGAGGACGAAAATGCAGCATTTACAATCGACTCTGAAGACTTCAGTGACTTATATGTCACCCCCTTTTTCTTCTAATAAAGTATTGGACCTAATAAATTAAGTGTATTTTAAATCACAAGACATTTTCTGTTAAAGCACTTTTTTTTTAAATATTAATTATTTTCAAACTTATATCTCGCTTATGGTTAGTCCTACATGAAAAATGCAAATAACTATTTTGTAGGAAATTTTATCAGCTTGAATTTTAGTAAAAAGATAAAAATTGATAGGAGTAACTGTTTTCGAGATATAAGCAAGAAACCAAAACACTGTTACCTTAATTAAGCGTTTGCATATAAGCAAATTTAGTACTATTAGTATTATTATTATTAATGTTATTGTTATTAATATGACAACTAAAGACAACTCTGAAACCTTTAGTGACTTTTATGTCTTTTCCTTTTTCCTCTACTAAAGTGTTAGACACAGTTAAATTAGTTTAATTTCAGTTTTTCAAACATTTTATTTTAAAGCAAATTTTTGTGATATATTATTTATATCCAACTCTATAACTCGCTTATGGTTGGTCCTACAAGAAAAATGCAAATAACTATTTTGTAGGAAATTTTATCAGCTTTAATTTTGAAAGAAAGATAAAAATTGATGGGAGTAAATGTTTTCGAGATATAAGCAAAAAACCAATAAGAAAACTGTGACTGTTACTGAACAAAAATGTAATTCGGTTTTCAATGTTTGAGACGAAGACGAAACTGCAGCATTTAAAAACGACTCTGAAGACTTCAGTGACTTTTATGTCACTTCCTTTTTTTTCTAATAAAGTATTGGACCCAATAAATTAAGTGTATTTTAAATCACAAGACATTTTCTGTTAAAGCACTTTTTTTTTAAATATTAATTATTTTCAATCATATATCTCGCTTATGGTTAGTCCTACATGAAAAATGCAAATAACTATTTTATAGGAAATTTTATCAACTTGAATTTTAGTAAAAAGATAAAAATTGATAGGAGTAACTGTTTTCGAGATATAAGCAAGAAACCAAAACACTGTTACCTTAATTAAGCGTTTGCATATAAGCAAATTTAGTACTATTAGTATTATTATTATTAATGTTATTGTTATTAATATGACAACTAAAGACAACTCTGAAACCTTTAGTGTCTTTTATGTTTTTTCCTTTTTCCTCTACTAAAGTGTTAGACACAATTAAATTAGTTTAATTTCAGTTTTTCAAACATTTTATTTTAAAGCAAATTTTTGTTAAAAAGTATTTATATCCAACTCTATAACTCGCTTATGGTTGGTCCTACAAGAAAAATGCAAATAACTATTTTGTAGGAAATTTTATCAGCTTTAATTTTGAAAAAAAGACAAAAATTCATAGGAGTAACTGTTTTCGAGATATAAGCAAGAAACCAAAAAACTGTTACCTTAATAAAGCGCTTGCATATAAGCAGATTTAGTACTATTAGTATTATTATTATTAATGTTATTGTTATTAATATGACGACTAAAAACGATTCTGAAGACTTTGGTGACTTTTATGTCTTTTTCTTTTTTCTCTACTAAAGTGTTAGACACAATTAATTTAGTTTAATTTCAGTATTTCAAACATTTTATTTTTAAGCAAGTTTTTGTTAAATATTATTTATATCCAACTTTATAACTCGCTTATGGTTGGTCCCACAAGAAAAATGCAAATAACTATTTTGTAGGAAATGTTATCAGCTTTAATTTTGAAAAAAAGATAAAAATTGATAGGAGTAACTGTTTTCGAGATATGAGCAAGAAACCAAAACACTGTTACCTTAATTAAGCGTTTGCATATAAGCAAATTTAGTACTATTAGTATTATTATTATTAATGTTATTGTTATTAATATGACAACTAAAGACAACTCTGAAACCTTTAGTGACTTTTATGTTTTTTCCTTTTTCCTCTACTAAAGTGTTAGACACAATTAAATTAGTTTAATTTCAGTTTTTCAAACATTTTATTTTAAAGCAAATTTTTGTTAAAAAGTATTTATATCCAACTCTATAACTCGCTTATGGTCGGTCCTACAAGAAAAATGCAAATAACTATTTTGTAGAAAATTTTATCAGCTTTAATTTTGAAAAAAAGACAAAAATTCATAGGAGTAACTGTTTTCGAGATATAAGCAAGAAACCAAAAAACTGTTACCTTAATAAAGCGCTTGCATATAAGCAGATTTAGTACTATTAGTATTATTATTATTAATGTTATTGTTATTAATATGACGACTAAAAACGATTCTGAAGACTTTGGTGACTTTTATGTCTTTTTCTTTTTTCTCTACTAAAGTGTTAGACACAATTAATTTAGTTTAATTTCAGTATTTCAAACATTTTATTTTTAAGCAAGTTTTTGTTAAATATTATTTATATCCAACTTTATAACTCGCTTATGGTTGGTCCCACAAGAAAAATGCAAATAACTATTTTGTAGGAAATGTTATCAGCTTTAATTTTGAAAAAAAGATAAAAATTGATAGGAGTAACTGTTTTCGAGATATGAGCAAGAAACCAAAACACTGTTACCTTAATTAAGCGTTTGCATATAAGCAAATTTAGTACTATTAGTATTATTATTATTAATGTTATTGTTATTAATATGACAACTAAAGACAACTCTGAAACCTTTAGTGACTTTTATGTTTTTTCCTTTTTCCTCTACTAAAGTGTTAGACACAATTAAATTAGTTTAATTTCAGTTTTTCAAACATTTTATTTTAAAGCAAATTTTTGTTAAAAAGTATTTATATCCAACTCTATAACTCGCTTATGGTCGGTCCTACAAGAAAAATGCAAATAACTATTTTGTAGAAAATTTTATCAGCTTTAATTTTGAAAAAAAGACAAAAATTCATAGGAGTAACTGTTTTCGAGATATAAGCAAGAAACCAAAAAACTGTTACCTTAATAAAGCGCTTGCATATAAGCAGATTTAGTACTATTAGTATTATTATTATTAATGTTATTGTTATTAATATGACGACTAAAAACGATTCTGAAGACTTTGGTGACTTTTATGTCTTTTTCTTTTTTCTCTACTAAAGTTTTAGACACAATTAATTTAGTTTAATTTCAGTATTTCAAACATTTTATTTTTAAGCAAGTTTTTGTTAAATATTATTTATATCCAACTTTATAACTCGCTTATGGTTGGTCCTACAAGAAAAATGCAAATAACTATTTTGTAGAAAATGTTATCAGCTTTAATTTTGAAAGAAAGATAAAAATTGATAGGAGTAACTGTTTTCGAGATATAAGCAAAAAACCAATAAGAAAACTGTGACTGTTACTGAACAAAAATGTAATTCAGTTTTCAATGTTTGAGACGAAGACGAAACTGCAGCATTTAAAAACGACTCTGAAGACTTCAGTGACTTTTATGTCACTTCCTTTTTCTTCTAACAAAGTATTGGACCCAATAAATTAAGTGTATTTTAAATCACAAGACATTTTCTGTTAAACCACTTTTTTTTTAAATATTAATTATTTTCAATCATATATCTCGCTTATGGTTAGTCCTACATGAAAAATGCAAATAACTATTTTATAGGAAATTTTATCAGCTTGAATTTTAGTAAAAAGATAAAAGTTGATAGGAGTAACTGTTTTCGAGATATGAGCAAGAAACCAAAACACTGTTACCTTAATTAAGCGTTTGCATATTAGCAAATTTAGTACTATTAGTATTATTATTATTAATGTTATTGTTATTAATATGACGATTAAAGACAACTTTGAAACCTTTAGTGACTTTTATGTCTTCTTCTTTTTCCTCTACTAAAGTGTTAGACACAATTAAATTAGTTTAATTTCAGTTTTTCAAACATTTTATTTTAAAGCAAATTTTTGTTAAATATTATTTATATCCAACTCTATAACTCGCTTATGGTTGGTCGTACAAGAAAAATGCAAATAACTATTTTGTAGGAAATTTTATCAGCTTTAATTTTGAAAGAAAGATAAAAATTGATAGGAGTAACTGTTTTCGAGATATAAGCAAAAAACCAATAAGAAAACTGTGACTGTTACTGTACAAAAATGTAATTCGGTTTTCAATGTTTGAGACGAAGACGAAACTGCAGCATTTAAAAACGACTCTGAAGACTTCAGTGACTTTTATGTCACTTCCTTTTTCTTCTAATAAAGTATTGGACCCAATAAATTAAGTGTATTTTAAATCACAAGACATTTTCTGTTAAAGCACTTTTTTTTTAAATATTAATTATTTTCAATCATATATCTCGCTTATGGTTAGTCTAAGTCACTGAAGTCTTCAGAGTCAATTTTAAATGCTGCATTTTTGTCTCGTCATATTAATAACAATAACATTAATAATAATAATACTAATTGTACTAAATTTGCTTATATGCAAACGCTTAATTAAGGCAACAGTGTTTTGGTTTCTTGCTCATATCTCGAAAACAGTTACTCCAATCAATTTTTATTTTTTTACTAAAATTCAAGCTGATAAAATTTCCTACAAAATAGTTATTTGCATTTTTTATGTGGGACTAACCATAAGCGAGATATAAGATTGAAAATAATTAATATTTAAAAAAGAAGTGCTTTAACAGAAAATGTCTTGTGATTTAAAATACACTTAATTTATTAGGTCCAATACTTTATTAAAAAAAAAAAGGGGGTGACATATAAGTCATTGAAGTCTTCAGAGTCGATTTTAAATGCTGCATTTTCGTCTTCGTCTCAAACATTGAAAACTGAATTACATTTTTGTTCTGAAACGGTAACAGTTTTTACTTTGGTTTTTTGCTGATATCTCGAAAACAGTTACTCCTATCAATTTTTATCTTTCTTTCAAAATTAAAGCTGATAACATTTCCTACAAAATAGTTATTTGCATTTTTCTTGTAGGACCAACCATAAGCGAGTTATAAAGTTGGATATAAATAATATTTAACAAAAACTTGCTTAAAAATAAAATGTTTGAAATACTGAAATTAAACTAAATTAATTGTGTCTAACACTTTAGTAGAGAAAAAAGAAAAAGACATAAAAGTCACCAAAGTCTTCAGAATCGTTTTTAGTCGTCATATTAATAACAATAACATTAATAATAATAATACTAATAGTACTAAATCTGCTTATATGCAAGCGCTTTATTAAGGTAACAGTTTTTTGGTTTCTTGCTTATATCTCGAAAACAGTTACTCCTATGAATTTTTGTCTTTTTTTCAAAATTAAAGCTGATAAAATATTCTACAGAATAGTTATTTGCATTTTTCTTGTAGGACCAACCATAAGCGAGTTATAAAGTTGGATATAAATAATATTTAACAAAAACTTGCTTTAAAATAAAATGTTTGAAAAACTGAAATTAAACTAATTTAATTGTGTCTAACACTTTAGTAGAGGAAAAAGAAGACATAAAAGTCACTAAAGGTTTCAAAGTTGTCTTTAATCGTCATATTAATAACAATAACATTAATAATAATAATACTAATAGTACTAAATTTGCTTATATGCAAACGCTTAATTAAGGTAACAGTGTTTTGGTTTCTTGCTCATATCTCGAAAACAGTTACTCCTATCAATTTTTATCTTTTTACTAAAATTCAAGCTGATAAAATTTCCTACAAAATAGTTATTTGCATTTTTCATGTAGGACTAACCATAAGCGAGATATATGATTGAAAATAATTAATATTTAAAAAAAAAGTGCTTTAACAGAAAATGTCTTGTGATTTAAAATACACTTAATTTATTGGGTCCAATACTTTATTAGAAGAAAAAGGAAGTGACATAAAAGTCACTGAAGTCTTCAGAGTCGTTTTTAAATGCTGCAGTTTCGTCTTCGTCTCAAACATTGAAAACTGAATTACATTTTTGTTCAGTAACAGTCACAGTTTTCTTATTGGTTTTTTGCTTATATCTCGAAAACAGTTACTCCTATCAATTTTTATCTTTCTGTCAAAATTAAAGCTGATAAAATTTCCTACAAAATAGTTATTTGCATTTTTCTTGTAGGACCAACCATAAGCGAGTTATAGAGTTGGATATAAATAATATTTAACAAAAATTTGCTTTAAAATAAAATGTTTGAAAAACTGAAATTAAACTAATTTAATTGTGTCTAACACTTTAGAAGAGGAAAAAGAAGAAGACATAAAAGTCACTAAAGGTTTCAAAGTTGTCTTTAATCGTCATATTAATAACAATAACATTAATAATAATAATACTAATAGTACTAAATTTGTTTATATGCAAACGCTTAATTAAGGTAACAGTGTTTTGGTTTCTTGCTCATATCTCGAAAACAGTTACTCCTATCAATTTTTATCTTTTCACTAAAATTCAAGCTGATAAAATTTCCTACAAAATAGTTATTTGCATTTTTTATGTAGGACTAACCATAAGCGAGATATAAGATTGAAAATAATTAATATTTAAAAAAGAAGTGCTTTAACAGAAAATGTCTTGTGATTTAAAATACACTTAATTTATTAGGTCCAATAGAGGAAAAAGAAGAAGACATAAAAGTCACTAAAGGTTTCAAAGTTGTCTTTAATCGTAATATTAATAACAATAACATTAATAATAATAATACTAATAGTACTAAATTTGCTTATATGCAAACGCTTAATTAAGGTAACAGTGTTTTGGTTTCTTGCTTATATCTCGAAAACAGTTACTCCTATCAATTTTTATCTTTTTACTAAAATTAAAGCTGACAAAATTTCCTACAAAATAGTTAATTGCATTTTTAATGTAGGACTAACCATAAGCGAGATATAAGTTTGAAAATAATTAAAATTTAAAAAAAAGTGCTTCAACAGAAAATGTCTTGTGATTTAAAATACACTTAATTTATAGGGTCCAATACCTTATTAGAAGAAAAAAGAGGTGACAGAAAGGTCACTGAAGTCTTTAGAGTCGTTTGTAACTGCTGCATTTTCGTCTTCGTCTCAAACATTGGAAACTGAATTACATTTTTGTTCTGTAACTGTTACAGTTTTCTTATTGGTTTTTTGCTTATATCTCGAAAACCGTTACTCCTATCAATTTCTATCTTTCTTTTAAAATTAAAGCTGATAAAGCTTCCTCTAAAGTGTTAGACACAATTAAATTAGTTTAATTTCAGTTTTTCAAACATTTTATTTTAAAGCAAATTTTTGTTAAATATTATTTATATCCAACTCTATAACTCGCTTATGGTTGGTCCTACAAGAAAAATGCAAATAACTATTTTGTAAGAAATTTTATCAGCTTTAATTTTGAAAAAAAGATAAAAATTGATAGGAGTAACTGTTTTCGAGATATAAGCAAAAAACCAATAAGAAAACTGTGACTGTTACTGAACAAAAATGTAATTCGGTTTTCAATGTTTGAGACGAAGACGAAACTGCAGCATTTAAAAACAACTCTGAAGACTTCAGTGACTTTTATGTCACTTCCTTTTTCTTCTAATAAAGTATTGGACCCAATAAATTAAGTGTATTTTAAATCACAAGACATTTTCTGTTAAAGCACTTTTTTTTTAAATATTAATTATTTTCAATCATATATCTCGCTTATGGTTAGTCCTACATGAAAAATGCAAATAACTATTTTGTAGGAAATTTTATCAGCTTGAATTTTAGTAAAAAGATAAAAATTGATAGGAGTAACTGTTTTCGAGATATAAGCAAGAAACCAAAACTCTGTTACCTTAATTAAGCGTTTGCATATAAGCAAATTTAGTACTATTAGTATTATTATTATTAATGTTATTGTTATTAATATGACAACTAAAGACAACTCTGAAACCTTTAGTGACTTTTATGTTTTTTCCTTTTTTCTCTACTAAAGTGTTAGACACAGTTAAATTAGTTTAATTTCAGTTTTTCAAACATTTTATTTTAAAGCAAATTTTTGTTAAATATTATTTATATCCAACTCTATAACTCGCTTATGGTTGGTCCTACAAGAAAAATGCAAATAACTATTTTGTAGAATATTTTATCAGCTTTAATTTTGAAAGAAAGACAAAAATTTATAGGAGTAACTGTTTTCGAGATATAAGCAAGAAACCAAAAAACTGTTACCTTAATAAAGCGCTTGCATATAAGCAGATTTAGTACTATTAGTATTATTATTATTAATGTTATTGTTATTAATATGACGACTAAAAACGATTCTGAAGACTTTGGTGACTTTTACGTCTTTTTCTTTTTTCTCTACTAAAGTGTTAGACACAATTAATTTAGTTTAATTTCAGTATTTCAAACATTTTATTTTTAAGCAAGTTTTTGTTAAATATTATTTATATCCAACTTTATAACTCGCTTATGGTTGGTCCTACAAGAAAAATGCAAATAACTATTTTGTAGGAAATGTTATCAGCTTTAATTTTGAAAGAAAGATAAAAATTGATAGGAGTAACTGTTTTCGAGATATAAGCAAAAAACCAAAGTAAAAACTGTTACCGTTTCAGAACAAAAATGTAATTCAGTTTTCAATGTTTGAGACGAAGACGAAAATGCAGCATTTAAAATCGACTCTGAAGACTTCAGTGACTTATATGTCACCCCCTTTTTGTTTTTAATAAAGTATTGAACCTAATAAATTAAGTGTATTTTAAATCACAAGACATTTTCTGTTAAAGCACTTCTTTTTTAAATATTAATTATTTTCAATCTTATATCTCGCTTATGGTTAGTCCTACATAAAAAATGCAAATAACTATTTTGTAGGAAATTTTATCAGCTTGAATTTCAGTAAAAAGATAAAAATTGATAGGAGTAACTGTTTTCGAGATATGAGCAAGAAACCAAAACACTGTTACCTTAATTAAGCGTTTGCATATAAGCAAATTTAGTACTATCAGTATTATTATTATTAATGTTATTGTTATTAATATGACGATTAAAGACAACTTTGAAACCTTTAGTGACTTTTATGTCTTCTTCTTTTTCCTCTACTAAAGTGTTAGACACAATTAAATTAGTTTAATTTCAGTTTTTCAAACATTTTATTTTAAAGCAAATTTTTGTTAAATATTATTTATATCCAACTCTATAACTCGCTTATGGTTGGTCCTACAAGAAAAATGCAAATAACTATTTTGTAGGAAATTTTATCAGCTTTAATTTTGACAGAAAGATAAAAATTGATAGGAGTAACTGTTTTCGAGATATAAGCAAAAAACCAATAAGAAAACTGTGACTGTTACTGAACAAAAATGTAATTCAGTTTTCAATGTTTGAGACGAAGACGAAACTGCAGCATTTAAAAACGACTCTGAAGACTTCAGTGACTTTTATGTCACTTCTTTTTTCTTCTAATAAAGTATTGGACCCAATAAATTAAGTGTATTTTAAATCACAAGACATTTTCTGTTAAAGCACTTTTTTTTTTAAATATTAATTATTTTCAATCATATATCTCGCTTATGGTTAGTCCTACATGAAAAATGCAAATAACTATTTTGTAGGAAATTTTATCAGCTTGAATTTTAGTAAAAAGATAAAAATTGATAGGAGTAACTGTTTTCGAGACATAAGCAAGAAACCAAAACACTGTTACCTTAATTAAGCGTTTGCATATAAGCAAATTTAGTACTATTAGTATTATTATTATTAATGTTATTGTTATTAATATGACAACTAAAGACAACTCTGAAACCTTTAGTGACTTTTATGTCTTTTTCTTTTTCCTCTACTAAAGTGTTAGACTCAATTAATTTAGTTTAATTTCGGTTTTTCAAACATTTTATTTTAAAGCAAATTTTTGTTAAATATTATTTATATCCAACTCTATAACTCGCTTATGGTTGGTCCTACAAAAAAATGCAAATAACTATTTTGTAGGAAATTTTATTAGCTTTAATTTTGAAAAAAAGATAAAAATTGATAGGAGTAACTGTTTTCGAGATATAAGCAAGAAACCAAAAAAATGTTACGTTAATTAAGCGTTTGCATATAAGCAAATTTAGTACTATTAGTATTATTATTATTAATGTTATTGTTATTAATATGACGACTAATGACGACTCTGAAACATTTAGTGACTTTTATGTCTTCTCCTTTTTCCTCTACTAAAGTGTTAGACACAATTAACAATAAACACAATAAACACAGATCACAGATGATCTCTTGCATAGAAATGAGAAAACGCTCAGATAACACAAAATAAGCATCATTTTTGCTTAGAAAAACTAAGCTTTAATTTAGAAAGAAATTTATTATTATAAGTATTATTATCATTATTATTATTATTATTATTATTATTATTATTATTATTATTATTATTATTATTATTATTATTATTATTATTATTATTATTAAAAACTTATATTAAACAGACAGAAAACGTTATTATTAATAATATTATTATTAACTTTTGTATAGTAAATGTTTTTATACCAGTTTTAAAATGAGTTATTAATTTTAGACAATTTCTTGCCTAAAAATACAGATCACAGATGATTTCTTGCATAGAAATGAGAAAGCGCTCATATAACACACAAAATAAGCTTCATTTTTGCTTAGAAAACTAAGCTTACTTTTATTTCTATTATTATTATTATTATTATTATTATTATTATTATTATTATTATTATTATTATTATTATTATTATTGTTATTATTATTATTATTATTATTATTATTATTGTTATTATTATTATTATTATTAAAAACTTATATTAAACAGACAGAAAACGTCGTATTCTGACACAAAAAAACGAATTACGTTATAGACTTGACGAGAACGGCGTATCTCGGACTCTTATAGGACTCTTATAGGGTCAAAAATTATCAGTTTGGATTAAAACAAATTATTTTTGTTGACTCTCAGTCTGAATTGTTCATCAGTTCAAACAAAAACGGCTTACTTTAGACGATCTTTTGCTTTGAACAAGAAAACTTACATCGAACAGACTAAAAACGTATTAATCTGGCATAAAAGAGCAATTTATGTATCACTTTGGATAAAGGCAGCTAATCCTATTCGTTTCATTGCTTAAAATAGACAAAATTGTTAATAAATCTAACAAAAACGCTGTATTCTAGCACAAAATACTAATTACATTATAGTATCGACGAGAATAGCTTATTTGGAATGATTCTATGCTTCCAAACGAGTAAATTTTTATTAAACAGATGCCAAACATCATGTTTTGTCCTATAAAGACATTTTATATTGCAGTTTGTATTAAAACAAAATATTTTCGTTGATTCTTTGTTAGAAGCAGCAAACCTAACATTAAAGAATCTGAAAACTTTGTATTCGGACACAAACCACCGAATTTTGTATCAGTTTAGACAAAAACGGTTGATTTTCGACAATATTTTGCTTTGAACAAGAAAACTTATATCAAACTGACTAAAAACGTCTTATTTTAGCACAAAACAAAAGATTTGCGTTATAGTCTTAACGAGAGCTGTTAATTTCAAACGGTTCTATGCTTTGAAACGAGTAAACTTTCACTGTACAGAGGAAAAACATCTTATTTCGCCTTTTAAAAACGATTCATGCCACAGTTTGGATAAAAACCAATTATTTTCGTTAATTCATTGTTACAAACATGAAACCTTACATCAAAGTAACTGAAAACCCCTTATTCAGGCACAGAAATTCGAATTACGTTTCAGTCTGAACAAAAACTGCTTACTTTAGACGATCCTTTGTTTTGAATACAAAAACTTACATTAAAAAGATTAAAAACGTCTTATTCTGGCTGAAAACTGCAAATTATATATTACTCTAGATAAAAGCAATTTATCCTGATTACTCCTTTACTTAGAATAGAGTAAACTTGTATAAAACTTAATAAAAACTTTAAATTTCGTCTCAAAGAAATAATTTACGTTATAGTTTTGACCAGCACTGTTTATTTCAAACGATTTTATGATTCGAAACTAATGAACTTTTATGGGGCAGATGCAAAACCACATATTACAATATAAAGCGTTGTTTTAAAGCAAATTATTACCTTTTGCAACAAGAAATTTCACGTCAAAGAAACTGAAAACATCGTATCCATGCACAAATATCGAATTACGTATCAGTTTAGGCAAATACAGCTTATTTTAAACGATTCCTTGCTATAAACAAGAAAAATTTTATCAAACATATTGAAAATGTCTTATTCTCGAAAATAAGAGCAAATTATGTATCAGTTTTAACAAAAGCGGATTACTCTGTTTGATTCTATGCTTAGAGTAGAGTAAACTACTATAAAACGTAATGAAAACTCTATATTCAAGCTCAAAAGAACAAATTACGTTATAGTTTTGACAAAAAAAAAATTATTTCGGACGACTACATATTTCGAAGTAAGCAAACTTTAATTGAACAAGTGCAAAAGCTAATACTTTGCTTTGAAATAACGATTTATGTGGTAATATGGTATTTTGCATCTGTCCTATAAAAGTTTACTCGTTTCGCTCCATTGAATCATTCGAAATAAATTATTTTGACACAACAACGAAAATAATTTTTTTGTTTAAACTGTAACATGTCGTTTTTATAAAACGAACTAAGACGTTTGGCATCTGTTTAGTGAAAGTTTTCTCGTTTGGGGGCATAAAATCGTTTGAAATTAACAGTTCTGGTCAAAACTATAACGTAAATTATTTCTTTGAGACGAAATTTAAAGTTTTCATTAAGTTTTATACAAGTTTGCTCTATTCTAAGCAAAGGAGTAATCAGGATAAACTGCTTTTATCCAAAGTAATACATAATTTGCAGTTTTGAGCCAGAATAAGACGTTTTTAATCTTTTTAATGTAAGTTTTCGTGTTCAAAAGAAAGAATCGTCTAAAATAAGCAATTTGTGTCCAGACTGAAACGTAATTTGATTTTCTGGGCCTGAATAAGAGGTTTTCAGTTTCTTTGATGTAAGGTTTCTTGTTTGTAACAATGAATAAACGAAAATCATTGGTTTTAATCCAAACTGTGACATAAATCGTTTTTTAAAGGCGAAATCAGACGTTTTGCCTCTGTTCAGTGAAAGTATACTGGTTTCAAAGCATAGAATCGTTTGAAATTAACAGTTCTCGTCAAGACTATAACGCAAATCTTTAAAGTGATACAAAGAAATAATTTACGTAATAGTTTTGACCAGAACTGTTAATTTCAAACGATTTTATGCCTCCAAACGAGAAAACTTTCACTAAACAGATGCCAAACGTCTTAGTTCGTTTTATAAAAGCGACTTATGTTACAGTTTAAACAAAAACAAATTATTTGTGTTGTTGTTGTGTCAAAATAATTTATTTCTAATGATTCAATGGAGCGAAACGGGTAAACTTTTATAGGACAGATGCAAAATACCATATTACCACATAAATCATTATTTTAAAGCAAAGTATTAGCTTTTGCACATGTTCAATTAAAGTTTGCTTACTTCGAAGTATGTAATCGTCCGAAATATTTTTTTTTGTCAAAACTATAACGTAATTTGTTCTTTTGAGCTTGAATATAGAGTTTTCATTACGTTTTATAGTAGTTTACTCTACTCTAAGCATAGAATCAAACGGAGTAATCCGCTTTTGTTAAAACTGATACATAATTTGCTCTTATTTTCGAGAATAAGACGTTTTCAATATGCTTGATAAAATTTTTCTTGTTTATAGCAAGGAATCGTTTAAAATAAGCTGTATTTGCCTAAACTGATACGTAATTAGATATTTATGTATGGATACGAAGTTTTCAGTTTCTTTGACGTGAAATTTCTTGTTGCAAAAGGTAATACTTTGCTTTAAAACAACGCTTTATATGGTAATATGTGGTTTTGCATCTGCCCCATAAGAGTTCATTACTTTCGAATCATAATTTCGTTTGAAATAAACAGTGCTGGTCAAAACTATAACGTAAATTATTTCTTTGAGACGAAATTTAAAGTTTTCATTAAGTTTTATACAAGTTTACTTTATTCTAAGTAAAAGAGTAATCAGGATAAATTGCTTTTATCTAGAGTAATATATAATTTGCAGTTTTCAGCCAGAATAAGACGTTTTTAATCTTTTTAATGTAACTTTTCGTGTTCAAAACAAAGGATCGTCTAAAATAAGCAGTTTTTGTCCAGACTGAAACGTAATTCGAATTTCTGTGCCTAAATAAGGGGTTTTCAGTTTCTTTGATGTAAGGTTTCTTGTTTGTAACAATGAATTAACAAAAATAATTGGGTTTCATCCAAACTGTGGCATGAATCAGCTTTAAGACTATAACGCAAATCTTTTGTTTTGTGCTAAAATAAGACGTTTTTAGTCAGTTTGATATAAGCTTTCTTGTTCAAAGCAAAATATTGTCGAAAATCAACCGTTTTTGTCTAAACTGAAACAAAATTCGGTGGTTTGTGTCCGAATACAAAGTTTTCAGATTCTTTAATGTTAGGTTTGCTGCTTCTAACAAAGAATCAACGAAAATATTTTGTTTTAATACAAACTGCAATATAAAATGTCTTTATAGGACAAAACATGATGTTTGGCATCTGTTTATTAAAAATTTACTCGTTTGGAAGCATAGAATCATTCCAAATAAGCTATTCTCGTCGAAACTATAAGGTAATTAGTATTTTGTGCTAGAATACAGCGTTTTTGTTAGATTTATTAACAATTTTGTTTATTTTAAGCAATAAAACGAATAGGATTAGCTGCCTTTATCCAAAGTGATACATAAATTGCTCTTTTATGCCAGATTAATACGTTTTTAGTCTGTTCGATGTAAGTTTTCTTGTTCAAAGCAAAAGATCGTCTAAAGTAAGCCGTTTTTGTTTGAACTGATGAACAATTCAGACTGAGAGTCAACAAAAATAATTTGTTTTAATCCAAACTGATAATTTTTGACCCTATGAGAGTCCTATAAGAGTCCGAGATACGCCGTTCTCGTCAAGTCTATAACGTAATTCGTTTTTTTGTGTCAGAATACGACGTTTTCTGTCTGTTTAATATAAGTTTTTAATAATAATAATAATAATAACAATAATAATAATAATAATAATAATAATAATAACAATAATAATAATAATAATAATAATAATAATAATAATAATAGAAATAAAAGTAAGCTTAGTTTTCTAAGCAAAAATGAAGCTTATTTTGTGTGTTATATGAGCGCTTTCTCATTTCTATGCAAGAAATCATCTGTGATCTGTATTTTTAGGCAAGAAATTGTCTAAAATTAATAACTCATTTTAAAACTGGTATAAAAACATTTACTATACAAAAGTTAATAATAATATTATTAATAATAACGTTTTCTGTCTGTTTAATATAAGTTTTTAATAATAATAATAATAATAATAATAATAATAATAATAATAATGATAATAATACTTATAATAAAAAATTTCTTTCTAAATTAAAGCTTAGTTTTTCTAAGCAAAAATGATGCTTATTTTGTGTTATCTGAGCGTTTTTTCATTTCTATGCAAGAGATCATCTGTGATCTGTGTTTTTAGGCAAGAAATTTAAAAGCGACTCTGAAGACTTTAGTGACTTTTATGTCACTTCCTTTTTTTTCTAATAAAGTATTGGACCCAATAAATTAAGTGTATTTTAAATCACAAGACATTTTCTGTTTTTTAAATATTAATTATTTTCAATCATATATCTCGCTTATGGTTAGTCCTACATGAAAAATGCAAATAACTATTTTGTAGGAAATTTTATCAGCTTGAATTTTAGTAAAAAGATAAAAATTGATAGGAGTAACTGTTTTCGAGATATAAGCAAGAAACCAAAACACTGTTACCTTAATTAAGCGTTTGCATATAAGCAAATTTAGAACTATTAGTATTATTATTATTAATGTTATTGTTATTAATATGACAACTAAAGACAACTCTGAAACCTTTAGTGACTTTTATGTCTTTTCGTTTTTTCTCTACTAAAGTGTTAGACACAGTAAAATTAGTTTAATTTCAGTTTTTCAAACATTTTATTTTAAAGCAAATTTTTGTTAAATATTAAAAACTATAAATTGGCTTAGATTGCCTAAAAACACAGATCACACATGATCTTTTGCATAAAAAAGAAAAAACGCTCATGTAACACACAAAATAAGCTCCATTTTTCCTTTTTAAAAGTATTATAATTATTATTACTTTTGTTACTATTACTATTATTATTATTATTATTATTATTATTATTATTATTATTATTGTTATTATTATTATTATTATTATTATTATTATTATTATTATTATTATTATTATTATTATTATTATTATTATTATTAAAAACTTATATTAAACAGACAGAAAAGGCTCATATAACACAAAATAAGCTTCATTTTGGCTTAGAAAACTAAGATTACTTTTACTACTACTATTATTTTTATTTTTATTATTATTATTATTATTACTATTATTTTTATTATTATTATTACTATTATTATTATTATTATTATTATTATTATTATTATTATTATTATTATTAATATTATTATTATTAAAGACCGATTATAACTTTTGTAGTAAATGTTTTTATACCAGTTTTAAAATGAGTTATTAATTTTAGACAACTAACCATAAGCGAGATATAAGATTGAAAATAATTAATATTTAAAAAAGAAGTGCTTTAACAGAAAATGTCTTGTGATTTAAAATACACTTAATTTATTAGGTCCAATACTTTATTAGAAAAAAAGGGGGTGACATATAAGTCACTGAAGTCTTCAGAGTCGATTTTAAATGCTGCATTTTCGTCTTCGTCTCAAACATTGAAAACTGAATTACATTTTTGTTCTGAAACGGTAACAGTTTTTACATTGGTTTTTTGCTTATATCTCGAAAACAGTTACTCCTATCAATTTTTATCTCTTTTTCAAAATTAAAGCTGATAACATTTCCTACAAAATAGTTATTTGCATTTTTCTTGTAGGACCAACCATAAGCGAGTTATAAAGTTGGATATAAATAATATTTAACAAAAACTTGCTTAAAAATAAAATGTTTGAAATACTGAAATTAAACTAAATTAATTGTGTCTAACACTTTAGTAGAGAAAAAAGAAAAAGACATAAAAGTCACCAAAGTCTTCAGAATCGTTTTTAGTCGTCATATTAATAACAATAACATTAATAATAATAATACTAATAGTACTAAATCTGCTTATATGCAAGCGCTTTATTAAGGTAACAGTTTTTTGGTTTCTTGCTTATATTAATAATAATACTAATAGTACTAAATTTGCTTATATGCAAACGCTTAATTAAGGTAACAGTGTTTTGGTTTCTTGCTCATATCTCGAAAACAGTTACTTCTATCTACTTTTATCTTTTTGCTAAAATTCAAGCTGATAAAATTTCCTACAAAATAATTATTTGCATTTTTTATGTAGGACTAACCATAAGCGAGATATAAGATTGAAAATAATTAATATTTAAAAAAGAAGTGCTTTAACAGAAAATGTCTTGTGATTTAAAATACACTTAATTTATTAGGTCCAATACTTTATTAGAAAAAAAGGGGGTGACATATAAGTCACTGAAGTCTTCAGAGTCGATTTTAAATGCTGCATTTTCGTCTTCGTCTCAAACATTGAAAACTGAATTACATTTTTGTTCTGAAACGGTAACAGTTTTTACATTGGTTTTTTGCTTATATCTCGAAAACAGTTACTCCTATCAATTTTTATCTTTCTTTCAAAATTAAAGCTGATAACATTTCCTACAAAATAGTTATTTGCATTTTTCTTGTAGGACCAAACATAAGCGAGTTATAAAGTTGGATATAAATAATATTTAACAAAAACTTGCTTAAAAATAAAATGTTTGAAATACTGAAATTAAACTAAATTAATTGTGTCTAACACTTTAGTAGAGAAAAAAGAAAAAGACATAAAAGTCACCAAAGTCTTCAAAATCGTTTTTAGTCGTCATATTAATAACAATAACATTAATATTAATAATACTAATAGTACTAAATCTGCTTATATGCAAGCGCTTTATTAAGGTAACAGTTTTTTGGTTTCTTGCTTATATCTCGAAAACAGTTACTCCTATGAATTTTTGTCTTTTTTTCAAAATTAAAGCTGATAAAATTTCCTACAAAATAGTTATTTGCATTTTTCTTGTAGGACCAACCATAAGCGAGTTATAGAGTTGGATATAAATAATTTTTAACAAAAATTTGCTTTAAAATAAAATGTTTGAAAAACTGAAATTAAACTAATTTAATTGTGTCTAACACTTTAGTAGAGGAAAAAGGAAAAGACATAAAAGTCACTAAAGGTTTCAGAGTTGTCTTTAGTTGTCATATTAATAACAATAACATTAATAATAATAATACTAATAGTACTAAATTTGCTTATATGCAAACGCTTAATTAAGGTAACAGTGTTTTGGTTTCTTGCTTATATCTCGAAAACAGTTACTCCTATCAATTTTTATCTTTTTACTAAAATTTAAGCTGATAAAATTTCCTATAAAATAGTTATTTGCATTTTTCATGTAGGACTAACCATAAGCGAGATATGTGATTGAAAATAATTAATATTTAAAAAAAAAGTGCTTTAACAGAAAATGTCTTGTGATTTAAAATACACTTAATTTATTGGGTCCAATACTTTATTAGAAGAAAAAGGAAGTGACATAAAAGTCACTAAAGTCTTCAGAGTCGTTTTTAAATGCTGCAGTTTCGTCTTCGTCTCAAACATTGAAAACTGAATTACATTTTTGTTCAGTAACAGTCACAGTTTTCTTATTGGTTTTTTGCTTATATCTCGAAAACAGTTACTCCTATCAATTTTTATCTTTCTGTCAAAATTAAAGCTGATAAAATTTCCTACAAAATAGATATTTGCATTTTTCTTGTAGTATCAACCATAAGCGAGTTATAGAGTTGGATATAAATAATATTTAACAAAAATTTGCTTTAAAATAAAATGTTTGAAAAACTGAAATTAAACTAATTTAATTGTGTCTAACACTTTAGTAGAGGAAAAAGAAGAAGACATAAAAGTCACTAAAGGTTTCAAAGTTGTCTTTAATCGTCATATTAATAACAATAACATTAATAATAATAATACTAATAGTACTAAATTTGCTTATATGCAAACGCTTAATTAAGGTAACAGTGTTTTGGTTTCTTGCTCATATCTCGAAAACAGTTACTCCTATCAATTTTTATCTTTCTTTCAAAATTAAAGCTGATAACATTTCCTACAAAATAGTTATTTGCATTTTTCTTGTGGGACCAACCATAAGCGAGTTATAAAGTTGGATATAAATAATATTTAACAAAAACTTGCTTAAAAATAAAATGTTTGAAATACTGAAATTAAACTAAATTAATTGTGTCTAACACTTTAGTAGAGAAAAAAGAAAAAGACATAAAAGTCACCAAAGTCTTTAGAGTCTTTTTTAGTCGTCATTTTAATAACAATAACATTAATAATAATAATACTAATAGTACTAAATTTGCTTATATGCAAGCGCTTTATTAAGGTAACAGTTTTTTGGTTTTTTGCTTATATCTCGAAAACAGTTACTCCTATCAATTTTTATCTTTTTACTAAAATTAAAGCTGATAAAATTTCCTACAAAATAGTTATTTGCATTTTTTTTGTAGGACCAAGCATAAGCGAGTTATAGAGATGGATATAAATAATATTTAACAAAAATTTGCTTTAAAATAAAATGTTTGAAATACTGAAATTAAACTAAATTAATTGTGTCTAACACTTTAGTAGAGGAAAAAGAAAAAGACATAAAAGTCACTAAAGGTTTTAGAGTCGTCTTTAGTCGTCATATTAATAACAATAACATTAATAATAATAATACTGTTAAGTGAAGGGGGCGCTGCTGGTGAAATTGGCGGGAAATGATGACGCGTGAGGCGCGTACGGGCAACGCCTAGTGAGTTGGAAGGACACGGTGGAAGTGTCAATGTCGTTGTTGAATCTAATTTGCTAATAAATTAGTTTTTGGGTGAATTCCGAGTTTCATTTACAGAGCAGCGGTAGGATATTGCTCAAATAATCGTTTCCGATAGAGAGTGGTGAATTGTGGTGATTTTGTGAGGAATTTGTGGGTCGCCAAGGCAAGGGCCAAAAATTGAAGTTTTGGGAATCTGTACCGTTTCATTCGTAACAAAATTGTGGTTTACGACTTGAAATCGAACAAATCAATCGGGTGCTAGCCGAATTTATCTGGTTTTTCTGATTTCTGACGAGTTCTAGGAGTTACGCAACCACACGCTGTCAATTTTCATTTGGGTGTGGCTCAAAAGGCGCGAAAAGTTTTCTGGTGAGATTTTCGCAATGGGGCGTCACAGGTACCGAGGAAATGTGGACTCGGACGACTCGGACTCAAGTGACGATGAGCCACGGCCGAAAAGGTCCGCGCCTGGGGTCTCCACTACAGTAAATTCACCCCCAGTTTCGGCCGAATCCGCTAGAATCGCGAGACTTGAGCAACTCGTGGAAAACTTGAATCGACGTTTGCTAAACCGCAATTTTGAGCACACATCAGGACAAGTTGGCATTAAAAGTGACTTGATTCCTGAATTCGCTCCAGGAAACCCCAATTTTAGTACCACTAAGTGGTTGCATAAAATTGACCAGTTGGCTCTCGTGAACGGTTGGGACGAACGTACAACGATTTACGGCATGATAAGTCGACTCAAGGGGTTGGCCAAGGAGTGGTACGACAATCTCGATCCCTCAGCATACGACCGGAGCTGGGATGAATGGAAACGTTTGTTACAAGCCACCTTCCCCGATCACCACGATTATGCTTCCACACTTCGTAAGCTAGTGAATAGGGTGAAGGAAGATGGGGAAACCTGGGCACAATATTATTTTGGGAAATTAAATCTGTTGCAGGCTTGTGACATAACAGGAACGAATGCAGTCTCCTGTCTTATTGATGGAATCACTGATGTGACTCTCAGAAATGGGGCTAGAGCAGGGCGTTACGTTACACCCGAAAGCTTGTACGCTGAGTATTTGTCGACTCTGAGATCCGAAGGTGACAAGCGGGATACGCTCGCAAAGCAGGCGCCTCGGGAAAGGAGGAGGTTCCTTCCAAGTCGAGTCGAAGCACAAAAACTGTATTCGTCAGTTCGGTGTTACAATTGTCGTAATCGAGGACATGTTGCGACAAAGTGCCCGAAACCAAGAATTGAGTGCAAGAAATGTGGTCGCATTGGACATGTGGATGCTGAGTGCCGACGTGGTAACGTAGTAAAAGAAAACATGTCTAAGCAGGCACTAACGACAAGTGTAGCTGACGCAACTAATAATAAGAATTATTACATAGACATTAAGGTCAATGGTAAGCCGACGCGAGCTTACATTGACTCAGGAGCTGAACCGGTCCTTGTCAAGCAAAGTGTTGCTAGAGAATTGGGACTGATGTGGCAGCCAAGTTTACATTTGATTCGTGGTTATGGCCAGGGAATCACCAAAGTGCATGGGGAAGTCGAAGTAGAGCTAGAAGTGGATCTTGTCAAGGCAAACGTAAAAGCTTTGATCGTCGAAGACAGTGCACAACGTGTGCCTGTCATAGTGGGACAGACCTTCCTGAATGCGGGTGCTAATACGATTATAGCAAATGAGGAAGCTGTGAGAGTAGTTGACGGAAACAACGAATCGATCCAAGCATTTCTAGGCCAACTTCCGACACGAAAAGTTGCACTTTGGGCGGAAGAGGAAACAGTGATCCCTCCTCAATCCATTGGTTGCATACGAATCAAGGCAAAAGACGATGGGTGGAAAGGAGCTTATTACGTTGAAGGGTGTCAACGTCCGAGACCAGGGTTTGAACACGTTGTTCATCGGTGTGTCACATGTGATGGAGGCCTAGTGACCGTTCGCAATCTATCGCACCAAGATCTGATATATCGAAAGGCGCAAATCGTTGCGAGAGCTGAGCCTTGCGAGCAGGAAAGGACAGCTACGACGGTGAGTGTGTTTTCTGTGGGGAAGGTTGAGGTAAAGAGTTTTCAACGGTGGGAACTTCTTACACAAGTCAATAAGAATCTAGACCCGGCTCAGTTCGAGCAATTGTTACAACTCGTTAACGAATTTCGAGATTGTTTTGCACGAAATGTAGCGGAAATAGGTGCCACAACTGCGGCAGAAATGAAGCTAACTTTGACTGATGATAAACCTGTAGTTTATCGTCCTTATCGGTTATCGCATCACGAAAGAAGAATTGTTCGAGATATAGTAAATGACTTGTTAGGTAGCGGAGTCATACGAGAATCAGACTCGCCATATTCGAGTCCCATACTGTTGGTGCGGAAGAAAGATGGGCAACACCGTATGTGTGTTGACTATCGGCAATTAAATTCGAAAACAATCAAAGATCGCTTTCCGTTACCACGAGTAGACGAACATTTGGATAAACTAAACGGTGCAAAGTTTTTCACCACACTAGATCTCGCGAGTGGGTATTATCAGATCCCAATGGCCACCGAATCGATTCCAAAGACAGCATTTGTTACGCCTGATGGGCATTACGAGTTTGTCCGCATGCCTTTTGGTCTAGCCAACGCTCCGGCAGTGTTTCAGCGAGCTATGAATAAGGTGTTGGGTCCACTACGGTTTCAGACCGCTTTTTGTTACATAGATGATCTTCTGATACCTTCCAAAGACTTTGAAACAGGTCTTAACAATTTACGAACGGTGTTTCAATTGCTTCGACAATTTGGATTGACTCTAAAGCTGAGTAAATGTTGCTTCTTTGGAAGTCAAATAGAGTATTTAGGGCATGAGATCAGTGCGGAAGGCATTAAGCCAGGCGAGACAAAAATCAAAGCGGTGACAGCTTTTCCCAAACCAACAGACGTACACAAACTTAGGCAATTCTTAGGTTTGTGTGGGTACTTTCGAAAGTACGTGAAAGATTACGCAACAATAGCAAATAGTTTGACGAGTCTCCTAAAGAAAGGCAGTGCATTTGTTTGGGAAGAAGCACAAGAGCGGGCTTTTCAGACTTTAAAAGACATCTTGACGAGCAGACCAGTTCTTGCAATTTACGACGCGGAAGCTGAAACAGAGTTACACACTGACGCTTCCAAAGTTGGAATTGGTGGCATTCTGTTGCAACGACAAGGTGATGGATCTTTGCGTCCAGTTATGTTTTTCAGCCGACAGACGACCAAAGAGGAACAAAGGTACCACTCGTACGAGCTAGAAACGCTAGCGGTGGTCTGTTCTCTCAAACATTATCGAGTATACTTGTTGGGGCTTCAATTCAAGGTGATCACAGACTGTAATGCTTTACGAACAACCCTCACCAAGAGAGATTTGATTCCACGAATTGGGAGATGGTGGTTGTTGACTTCTGAGTTCGACTTTACTGTAGAATACAGACCTGGCAGTAAAATGAGTCACGTTGACGCTTTAAGTAGAAATCCGGTATTAGATCCTTCGGAGCCTTCAGTGGAAGTCTTGCATATTAATGTTAACGATGATGATTGGATTTTAGCTGTTCAAATGAAAGATGCGAGATGCGCATTGTTGAAGGAAATATTGGAAAAATCACCGACGAACGCTGAAGAGCGTGCCATTCACAAAGAGTACAAACTAAAGGATGGTCGAGTATTCAAACAGACTGAGTCAGGATTAAAATGGGTCGTACCAAAAGCGGTAAGACGCCAGATTTTATTAGCACACCACGATGGAATTGGCCATTTATCGAATGAGAAAACTTTGGCATCTGTGTCGAAATCTTATTGGTTTCCTTCAATGCGGAGGTATGTTCATAAATATATTTCTAGCTGCTTGGAGTGTCTCTACAATAAGGAAGCCGGAGGAAAGCAGCCAGGATTTTTGAATCCCATACCTAAGAATTCGCAACCATTTGACACATTGCACATGGATCATTTGGGACCATTTGTAAAGAGCAAATCACATAATTCTTATCTTTTAGCAGTTATCGATGCATTTACTAAATTTGTCTTTCTCAGGGCCGTGCCTAATACTAAGGTGGGCCCTGTTTTATCATTTTTAGCTTCTCTTACAGGAATGTTTGGTGTACCTAAACGTATAATAGCCGATCGTGGGGCTTGTTTTTCTAGCAAAAAGTTTAAGACACATTGTACCGATTTAAACGTTAAATTAGTACTAACCGCGACTGCCACACCACGGGCTAATGGCCAGGTGGAGCGATTAAATCGTACGATTTTATCTCAGCTTGCTGCTAGCTCGAGAGAAGAAGAGAAATGGGATGACTTTGTGAGTAGAATTAGTTGGGGTATTAATTCTACGCCGAATTCGACTACGGGCAAAAGTCCATACGAATTGTTGTTGGGGTATACACCTCGACATGCTAATGACTCAATCCTCACCAACGTGGTGACAGAGGGTGTTCATGATGGTGATTTGCCACGGACACGAGCAGACGTTGCTCAGCGTGTCGAAAAGGAACAGCAGAAGCAAAAAGAGCGTTATGACAAGCGACGCTGTGCCCCAAAGAGATTTAATGCAGGTGATCTCGTGTTGGTACGCACCACGCGAGCTTCAAACGAGGGCAAAAGTCGGAAGCTGTTACCTAAATATTCGGGACCGTACCGAATTCAGAAAGTGCTCGACTACGATAGGTACGTCGTGACGGACATGCCGGGGGCGACGCGTTCCCAAAAACGATATGAGGGTGTTCACTCAGTGGACAAATTGAGACATTACGTTGTCGCCACGACGAGTGGAGACGAAACAATAGGCGATGTCAGTGACGAATGACTGAGTTCGCTGTGAAGCTGAGTGAAGTTCAACGTGAACTCACGATTTTGGGCCCAAATGTTGTTTTTAAGCGCTTTACGTTGAAACTCATGAGTTAATGATTTGTTATTGTTGTTCTTGTTCTTGTTCTTGTTATTGTTCTTCTACTTATTGTTGAGGTTACTGATCTTGTTGGTGTTGGTGTTCTTATTGTTGTTGTTGGTGTTCTTATTGTTGTTGTTCTTAATTAATTCTCAACGTGAGAAAAGCGATGATAATTATTTTCAGATTCATTCTCAACGTGAGAAACACGATTATGATTATTTTCAGATTCATTCTCAACGTGAGAAACACGATTATGATTATTTTCAGGTTGTTTATAAATAGTTCTTAAGTGGGACTCGGGCTGTAGATGTATACTACGGCTCGGATACGTGGTATTGGTTAATTACTTGTTTTAGAAACACCGGTGGTTCCCCGAGGACGTGGAACACGGAAGCGTGGCCGACTGTTAAGTGAAGGGGGCGCTGCTGGTGAAATTGGCGGGAAATGATGACGCGTGAGGCGCGTACGGGCAACGCCTAGTGAGTTGGAAGGACACGGTGGAAGTGTCAATGTCGTTGTTGAATCTAATTTGCTAATAAATTAGTTTTTGGGTGAATTCCGAGTTTCATTTACAATACTAATAGTACTAAATTTGCTTATATGCAAGCGCTTAATTAAGGTAACAGTTTCTTGCTTATATCTCGAAAACAGTTACTCCTATCAATTTTTATCTTTTTACTAAAATTAAAGCTTATAAAATTTCCTACAAAATAGTTATTTGCATTTTTTATGTTGAACTAACCATAAGCGAGATATAAGTTTGAAAATAATTAATATTTAAAGAATAAGTGCTTTAACAGAAAATGTCTTGTGATTTAAAATACACTTAATTTAATGGGTCCAATACTTTATTAGAAGAAAAAGGAGGTGACATAAAAGTCACCAAAGTTTTCAGAGTTGTTTTTAGTACTAAATTTGCTTATATGTAAGCCCTTAATTAAGGTAACAGTTTTTTGGTTTCTTGCTTATATCTCGAAAACAGTTACTCCTATCAATTTTTATCTTTTCACTAAAATTAAAGCTGATAAAATTTCCTACAAAATAGTTATTTGCATTTTTTATGTAGGACTAACCATAAGCGAGATATAAGTTTGTAAATAATTAATATTTAAAAAAAAATTGCTTTAACAGAAAATGTCTTGTGATTTAAAATACACTTAATTTGATGGGTCCAATACTTTATTAGAAGAAAAAAAAGGTGACATAAAAGTCACTGAAGTTTTCAGAGTTGTTTTTAAATGCTGCATTTTCGTCTTAGTCTCAAATATTGAAAACTGAATTACATTTTTGTTCAGTAACACTTACAGTTTTCTTATTGGTTTTTTGCTTATATCTCGAAACCAGTTACTCCTATCAATTTTTACCTTTTTTTCAAAATTAAAGCTGATACAATTTCCTACAAAATAGTTAATTGCATTTTTTTTGTAAGACCAACCATAAGCGAGTTATAGAGTTGGATATAAATAATCTTTAACAAAAATTTGCTTTAAAATAAAATGTTTGATAATCCGAAATTAAACTAAATTAATTAAGACTAACACATTAGTAGAGGAAAAAGGAGAAGACATCAAAGTCACCAAAATCTTGAGAGTCGTTTTTAGTCGTCATATTAATAACAATAACATTAATAATAATAATACTAATATTACTAAATTTGCTTATATGCAAGCGCTTAATTAAGGCAACAGTTTCTTGCTTATATCTCGAAAACAGTTACTCCTATCAATTTTTATCTTTTTACAAAAATTAAAGCTGATAAAATTTCCTACAAAATAGTTATTTGCATTTTTTATGTAGAACTAACCATAAGCGAGATATAAGTTTGAAAATAATTAATATTTAAAGAAAAAGTGCTTTAACAGAAAATGTCTTGTGATTTAAAATACACTTAATTTAATGGGTTCAATAGTTTATTAGAAGAAAAAGGAGGTGACATAAAAGTCACCAAAGTCTTCAGAGTGGTTTATAGTACTAAATTTGCTTATATGTAAGCCCTTAATTAAGGTAACAGTTTTTTGGTTTCTTGCTTATATCTCGAAAACAGTTACTCCTATCAATTTTTATCTTTTCACTAAAATTAAAGCTGATAAAATTTCCTACAAAATACTTATTTGCATTTTTCATGTAGGACTAACCATAAGCGAGATATAAGTTTGAAAATAATTAATATTTAAAAAAAAAGTGTTTTAACAGAAAATGTCTTGGGATTTAAAATACACTTAATTTATTGGGTCCAATAGTTTATTAGAAGAAAAAGGAGGTGACATAAAAGTCACTGAAGTCTTCAGAGTCGATTTTAAATGCTGCATTTTCGTCTTCGTCTTAAACATTGAAAACTGAATTACATTTTTGTTCAGTAACAGTTACAGTTTTCTTATTGGTTTTTTGCTTATATCTCGAAAACTGTTACTCCTATCAATTTTTATCTTTATTTCAAAATTAAAGCTGATAAAATTTCCTACAAAATCGTTATTTGCATTTTTCTTGTAGGACCAACCATAAGCGAGTTATAGAGTTGGATATAAATAATATTTAACAAAAATTTGCTTTAAAATAAAATGTTTGAAAAACTGAAATTAAACTAATTTAATTGTGTCTAACACTTTAGTAGAGAAAAAAGAAATAGACATAAAAGTCACTAAAGGTTTCAGAGTCGTCTTTAGTCGTCATATTAATAACAATAACATTAATGATAATAATACTAATAGTACTAAATTTGCTTATATGCAAACGCATAATTAAGATAACAGTGTTTTGGTTTCTTGCTTATATCTCGAAAACAGTTACTCCTATAAATTTTTATCTTTTTACTAAAATTAAAGCTGATAAAATTTCCTACAAAATAGTTGTTTGCATTTCTTTTGTAAGACCAACCATAAGCGAGTTATAGAGTTGGATATAAATAATCGTCAACAAAAATTTGCTTTAAAATAAAATGTTTGAAAAACCGAAATTAAACTAAATTAATTGAGTCTAACACTTTAGTATAGGAAAAAGGAGAAGACATAAAAGTCACCAAAGTCTTCAGAGTCGTTTTTAGTCGTCATTTTAATAACAATAACATTAATACTAATAATACTAATAGTACTAAATTTGCTTATATGCAAGCGCTTTATTAAGGTAACAGTTTTTTGGTTTCTTGCTTATATCTCGAAAACAGTTACTCCTATCAATTTTTATCTTTTTACTAAAATTAAAGCTGATAAAATTTCCTACAAAATAGTTATTTGCATTTTTCTTGTAGGACCAAGCATAAGCGAGTTATAGAGATGGATATAAATAATATTTAACAAAAATTTGCTTTAAAATAAAATGTTTGAAATACTGAAATTAAACTAAATTAATTGTGTCTAACACTTTAGTAGAGGAAAAAGAAGAAGACATAAAAGTCACTAAAGGTTTCAGAGTCGTCTTTAGTCGTCATATTATTAACAATAACATTAATAATAATAATACTATTAGTACTAAATTAGCTTATATGCAAACGCTTAATTAAGGTAACAGTTTTTTGGTTTCTTGCTTATATCTCGAAAACAGTTACTCCTATCAATTTTTATCTTTTTTTATTTTTATATCAAATTTTTGTTAAAGATTATTTATATCCAACTCTATAACTCGCTTATAGTTGGTCCTACAAAAAAATGCAAAAAACTATTTTGTATAAAATTTTATCAGCTTTAATTTTGAAGGAAAGATAAAAATTGATAGGAGTAACTGTTTTCGAGATATAAGCAAAAAACCAAAGTGAAAACTGTAACAGTTACTAAACAAAAATGTAATTCAGTATTTAATGTTTGAGACGAAGACGAAAATGTAGCATTTACTGTCACCTCCTTTTTCTTCTAATTAAGTATTGGACCCAATAAATTAAGTGTATTTTAAATCACAAGACATTTTCTGTTAAAGCACATTTTTTTTAATTATTAATTATTTTCAAACTTATATCTTGCTTATGGTTAGTTCTACATGAAAAATGCAAATAACGATTTTGAAGGAAATTTTATCAGCTTTAATTTTGGTGAAAAGGTAAAAACTGATAGGAGTAACTGTTTTCGAGATATAAGCAAACAACAAAAAAACTGTTACCTTAATTAAGCGCTTGCATATAAGCAAATTTAGTACTAATAGTATTGTTATTATTAATGTTATTGTTATTAATATGACGACTAAAGACGATTCTGAAGAGTTTAGTGACTTTTATGTCTCCTCCTTTTTCCTCTACTAAAGTGTTAGACACAATTAATTTAGTTTAATTTTGGTTTTTCAAACATTTTATTTTAAAGCAAATTTTTGTTTAATATTATTTATATCCAACTCTATAACTTGCTTATGCTTGGTCCTACAAGAAAAATGTAAATAACTATTTTGGTGTTTTTGAGATATAAGCAAAAAACCAAAGTGAAAACTGTTACAGTTACTTAACAAAAATGTAATTCAGTTTTCAATGTTTGAGACGAAGACGAAAATGCAGCATTTAAAAACGACTCTGAAGACTTCAGTGACTTTTATGTCACCTCCTTTTTCTTCTAATAAAGTATTGGACCCAATAAATTAAGTGTATTTTAAATCACAAGACATTTTCTGTTAAAGCACTTTTTTTTAAATATTAATTATTTTCAAACTTATATCTCGCTTATGGTTAGTCCTACATAAAAAATGCAAATAAATATTTTGTAGGAAATTTTATCAGCTTTAATTTTAGTAAAAAGATAACAATTGATAGGAGTAACTGTTTTTGAGATATAAGCAAGAAACTGTTACCTTAATTAACCGCTTGCATATAAGCAAATTTAGTAATATTAGTATTATTATTATTAATGTTATTGTTATTAATATGACGACTAAAAACGACTCTCAAGACTTTGGTGACTTTTATGTCTTCTCTTTTTTCCTCTACTAAAGTGTTAGTCTTAATTAATTTAGTTTAATTTCGGTTTTTCAAACATTTTATTTATTTTTATTTTTATAGGAGTAACTGTTTTCGAGATATAAGCAAAAAACCAATAAGAAAACTGTAACTGTTACTGAACAAAAATGTAATTCAGTTTTCAATGTTTGAGACAAAGACAAAAATGCAGCATTTAAAATCGACTCTGAAGACTTTAGTGACTGTTATGCCTCCTCCTTTTTCTTCTAATAATGTATTGGACCCATTAAATTAAGTGTATTTTAAATCACAAAAAATTTTCTGTTAAAGCACTTTTTTTTTAAATATTAATTATTTTCAAACTTATATCTCGCTTATGGTTAGTCCTACATGAAAAATGCAAATTACTATTTTGTACAAAATTTTATCAGCTTGCTTTAATTTTAGTAAAAATTTAAAAATTGATAGGAGTAACTGTTTTCGAGATATAAGCAAGAAACCAAAAAACTGTTACCTTAATTAAGCGCTTGCATATAAGCAAATTTAGTAATATTAGTATTATTATTATTAATGTTATTGTTATTAATATGACGACTAAAAACGACTCTCAAGACTTTGGTGACTTTTATGTCTTCTCCTTTTACCTCTACTAAAGTGTTAGTCTTAGTTTAGTTTAATTTCGGTTTTTCAAACATTTTATTTTAAAGCAAATTTTTGTTAAAGATTATTTATATCCAACTCTATAACTCGCTTATGGTTGGTCCTACAAAAAAATGCAAATAACTATTTTGTAGGAAATTTTATCAGCTTTAATTTTGAAAAAAAGATAAAAATTGATAGGAGTAACTGTTTTCGAGATATAAGCAAGAAACCAAAAAACTGTTACCTTAATTAAGCGTTTGCATCTAAGCAAATTTAGTACTATTAGTATTATTATTATTAATGTTATTGTTATTAATATGACGACTAAAGACGACTCTGAAACATTTAGTGACTTTTATGTCTTCTCCTTTTTCCTCTACTAAAGTGTTAGACACAATTAATTTAGTTTAATTCCGGTTTTTCAAGCATTTTATTTTAAAGCAAATTTTTGTTAAATATTATTTATATCCAACTCTATAACTCGTTTATTCTTGGTCCTACAAGAAAAATGTAAATAACTATTTTGTTGGAAATTTTATCAGCTTTAATTTTGAAAGAAAGATAAAATTTGATAGGAGTAACTGTTTTCGAGATATAAGCAAAAAACCAATAAGAAAACTGTAACTGTTACTGAACAAAAATGTAATTCAGTTTTC
The DNA here is from genome assembly GCF_031307605.1 of Tribolium castaneum. Classification (NCBI taxonomy): domain Eukaryota; kingdom Metazoa; phylum Arthropoda; class Insecta; order Coleoptera; family Tenebrionidae; genus Tribolium; species Tribolium castaneum. Next base: position 15,718,819 of record NC_087402.1, read on the forward strand.
AATGTTTGAGACAAAGACAAAAATGCAGCATTTAAAATCGACTCTGAAGACTTTAGTGACTGTTATGCCTCCTCCTTTTTCTTCTAATAATGTATTGGACCCATTAAATTAAGTGTATTTTAAATCACAAAAAATTTTCTGTTAAAGCACTTTTTTTTTAAATATTAATTATTTTCAAACTTATATCTCGCTTATGGTTAGTCCTACATGAAAAATGCAAATTACTATTTTGTACAAAATTTTATCAGCTTGCTTTAATTTTAGTAAAAATTTAAAAATTGATAGGAGTAACTGTTTTCGAGATATAAGCAAGAAACCAAAAAACTGTTACCTTAATTAAGCGCTTGCATATAAGCAAATTTAGTAATATTAGTATTATTATTATTAATGTTATTGTTATTAATATGACGACTAAAAACGACTCTCAAGACTTTGGTGACTTTTATGTCTTCTCCTTTTACCTCTACTAAAGTGTTAGTCTTAGTTTAGTTTAATTTCGGTTTTTCAAACATTTTATTTTAAAGCAAATTTTTGTTAAAGATTATTTATATCCAACTCTATAACTCGCTTATGGTTGGTCCTACAAAAAAATGCAAATAACTATTTTGTAGGAAATTTTATCAGCTTTAATTTTGAAAAAAAGATAAAAATTGATAGGAGTAACTGTTTTCGAGATATAAGCAAGAAACCAAAAAACTGTTACCTTAATTAAGCGTTTGCATCTAAGCAAATTTAGTACTATTAGTATTATTATTATTAATGTTATTGTTATTAATATGACGACTAAAGACGACTCTGAAACATTTAGTGACTTTTATGTCTTCTCCTTTTTCCTCTACTAAAGTGTTAGACACAATTAATTTAGTTTAATTCCGGTTTTTCAAGCATTTTATTTTAAAGCAAATTTTTGTTAAATATTATTTATATCCAACTCTATAACTCGTTTATTCTTGGTCCTACAAGAAAAATGTAAATAACTATTTTGTTGGAAATTTTATCAGCTTTAATTTTGAAAGAAAGATAAAATTTGATAGGAGTAACTGTTTTCGAGATATAAGCAAAAAACCAATAAGAAAACTGTAACTGTTACTGAACAAAAATGTAATTCAGTTTTCAATGTTTGAGACGAAGACAAAAATGCAGCATTTAAAAACGACTCTGAAGACTTCAGTGACTTTTATGTTACCTCCTTTTTCTTCTAATAAAGTATTGGACCCAATAAATTAAGTGTATTTTAAATCACAAGACATTTTCTGTTAAAACACTTTTTTTTAATTATTAATTATTTTCAAACTTATATCTCGCTTATGGTTAGTTCTACCTGAAAAATGCAAATAACTATTTTGTAGGAAATTTTATCACCTTTAATTTTGGTGAAAAAGTAAAAATTGTTAGGAGTAACTGTTTTCGAGATATAAGCAAAAAACAAAAAAACTGTTACCTTAAGTAAGCGCTTGCATATAAGCAAATTTAGTACTACTAGTATTGTTATTATAAATGTTATTGTTATTAATATGACGACTAAAGACAACTCTAAGACTTTAGTGACTTTTATGTCTCCTCCTTTTTCCTCTACTAAAGTGTTAGACACAATTAATTTAGTTTAATTTCAGTTTTTCAAACATTTTATTTTAAAGCAAATTTTTGTTAAATATTAAAAACTATAAAATGGGTTAGATTGCCTAAAAACACAGATCACACCCGATCTTTTGCATAGAAATGAGAAAACGCTCATGTAACACACAAAATAAGCTCCATTTTTCCTTATTAAAAGTATTATTATTATTATTACTTATGTGACTATTACTATTATTATTATTATTACTTTTTTTTAAATATTAATTATTTTCAAACTTATATCTCGCTTATGGTTAGTCCTACATAAAAAATGCAAATAAATATTTTGTAGGAAATTTTATCAGCTTTAATTTTAGTAAAAAGATAACAATTGATAGGAGTAACTGTTTTTGAGATATAAGCAAGAAACTGTTACCTTAATTAACCGCTTGCATATAAGCAAATTTAGTAATATTAGTATTATTATTATTAATGTTATTGTTATTAATATGACGACTAAAAACGACTCTCAAGGCTTTGGTGACTTTTATGTCTTCTCTTTTTTCCTCTACTAAAGTGTTAGTCTTAATTAATTTAGTTTAATTTCGGTTTTTCAAACATTTTATTTATTTTTATTTTTATAGGAGTAACTGTTTTCGAGATATAAGCAAAAAACCAATAAGAAAACTGTAACTGTTACTGAACAAAAATGTAATTCAGTTTTCAATGTTTGAGACAAAGACAAAAATGCAGCATTTAAAATCGACTCTGAAGACTTTAGTGACTGTTATGCCTCCTCCTTTTTCTTCTAATAATGTATTGGACCTATTAAATTAAGTGTATTTTAAATCACAAAACATTTTCTGTTAAAGCACTTTTTTTTTAAATATTAATTATTTTCAAACTTATATCTCGCTTATGGTTAGTCCTACATGAAAAATGCAAATTACTATTTTGTACAAAATTTTATCAGCTTGCTTTAATTTTAGTAAAAATTTAAAAATTGATAGGAGTAACTGTTTTCGAGATATAAGCAAGAAACCAAAAAACTGTTACCTTAATTAAGCGCTTGCATATAAGCAAATTTAGTAATATTAGTATTATTATTATTAATGTTATTGTTATTAATATGACGACTAAAAACGACTCTCAAGACTTTGGTGACTTTTATGTCTTCTCCTTTTACCTCTACTAAAGTGTTAGTCTTAGTTTAGTTTAATTTCGGTTTTTCAAACATTTTATTTTAAAGCAAATTTTTGTTAAAGATTATTTATATCCAACTCTATAACTCGCTTATGGTTGGTCCTACAAAAAAATGCAAATAACTATTTTGTAGGAAATTTTATCAGCTTTAATTTTGAAAAAAAGATAAAAATTGATAGGTGTAACTGTTTTCGAGATATAAGCAAGAAACCAAAAAACTGTTACCTTAATTAAGCGTTTGCATCTAAGCAAATTTAGTACTATTAGTATTATTATTATTAATGTTATTGTTATTAATATGACGACTAAAGACGACTCTGAAACATTTAGTGACTTTTATGTCTTCTCCTTTTTCCTCTACTAAAGTGTTAGACACAATTAATTTAGTTTAATTCCGGTTTTTCAAGCATTTTATTTTAAAGCAAATTTTTGTTAAATATTATTTATATCCAACTCTATAACTCGTTTATTCTTGGTCCTACAAGAAAAATGTAAATAACTATTTTGTTGGAAATTTTATCAGCTTTAATTTTGAAAGAAAGATAAAATTTGATAGGAGTAACTGTTTTCGAGATATAAGCAAAAAACCAATAAGAAAACTGTAACTGTTACTGAACAAAAATGTAATTCAGTTTTCAATGTTTGAGACGAAGACAAAAATGCAGCATTTAAAAACGACTCTGAAGACTTCAGTGACTTTTATGTTACCTCCTTTTTCTTCTAATAAAGTATTGGACCCAATAAATTAAGTGTATTTTAAATCACAAGACTTTTTCTGTTAAAACACTTTTTTTTAATTATTAATTATTTTCAAACTTATATCTCGCTTATGGTTAGTCCTACATAAAAAATGCAAATAAATATTTTGTAGGAAATTTTATCAGCTTTAATTTTAGTAAAAAGATAACAATTGATAGGAGTAACTGTTTTTGAGATATAAGCAAGAAACTGTTACCTTAATTAACCGCTTGCATATAAGCAAATTTAGTAATATTAGTATTATTATTATTAATGTTATTGTTATTAATATGACGACTAAAAACGACTCTCAAGGCTTTGGTGACTTTTATGTCTTCTCTTTTTTCCTCTACTAAAGTGTTAGTCTTAATTAATTTAGTTTAATTTCGGTTTTTCAAACATTTTATTTATTTTTATTTTTATAGGAGTAACTGTTTTCGAGATATAAGCAAAAAACCAATAAGAAAACTGTAACTGTTACTGAACAAAAATGTAATTCAGTTTTCAATGTTTGAGACAAAGACAAAAATGCAGCATTTAAAATCGACTCTGAAGACTTTAGTGACTGTTATGCCTCCTCCTTTTTCTTCTAATAATGTATTGGACCTATTAAATTAAGTGTATTTTAAATCACAAAACATTTTCTGTTAAAGCACTTTTTTTTTAAATATTAATTATTTTCAAACTTATATCTCGCTTATGGTTAGTCCTACATGAAAAATGCAAATTACTATTTTGTACAAAATTTTATCAGCTTGCTTTAATTTTAGTAAAAATTTAAAAATTGATAGGAGTAACTGTTTTCGAGATATAAGCAAGAAACCAAAAAACTGTTACCTTAATTAAGCGCTTGCATATAAGCAAATTTAGTAATATTAGTATTATTATTATTAATGTTATTGTTATTAATATGACGACTAAAAACGACTCTCAAGACTTTGGTGACTTTTATGTCCTCCTTTTACCTCTACTAAAGTGTTAGTCTTAGTTTAGTTTAATTTCGGTTTTTCAAACATTTTATTTTAAAGCAAATTTTTGTTAAAGATTATTTATATCCAACTCTATAACTCGCTTATGGTTGGTCCTACAAAAAAATGCAAATAACTATTTTGTAGGAAATTTTATCAGCTTTAATTTTGAAAAAAAGATAAAAATTGATAGGTGTAACTGTTTTCGAGATATAAGCAAGAAACCAAAAAACTGTTACCTTAATTAAGCGTTTGCATCTAAGCAAATTTAGTACTATTAGTATTATTATTATTAATGTTATTGTTATTAATATGACGACTAAAGACGACTCTGAAACATTTAGTGACTTTTATGTCTTCTCCTTTTTCCTCTACTAAAGTGTTAGACACAATCAATTTAGTTTAATTCCGGTTTTTCAAGCATTTTATTTTAAAGCAAATTTTTGTTAAATATTATTTATATCCAACTCTATAACTCGTTTATTCTTGGTCCTACAAGAAAAATGTAAATAACTATTTTGTTGGAAATTTTATCAGCTTTAATTTTGAAAGAAAGATAAAATTTGATAGGAGTAACTGTTTTCGAGATATAAGCAAAAAACCAATAAGAAAACTGTAACTGTTACTGAATGTAATTCAGTTTTCAATGTTTGAGACGAAGACAAAAATGCAGCATTTAAAAACGACTCTGAAGACTTCAGTGACTTTTATGTTACCTCCTTTTTCTTCTAATAAAGTATTGGACCCAATAAATTAAGTGTATTTTAAATCACAAGACATTTTCTGTTAAAACACTTTTTTTTAATTATTAATTATTTTCAAACTTATATCTCGCTTATGGTTAGTTCTACATGAAAAATGCAAATAACTATTTTGTAGGAAATTTTATCACCTTTAATTTTGGTGAAAAAGTAAAAATTGTTAGGAGTAACTGTTTTCGAGATATAAGCAAAAGACAAAAAAACTGTTACCTTAAGTAAGCGCTTGCATATAAGCAAATTTAGTATTACTAGTATTGTTATTATAAATGTTATTGTTATTAATATGACGACTAAAGACAACTCTAAGACTTTAGTGACTTTTATGTCTCCTCCTTTTTCCTCTACTAAAGTGTTAGACACAATTAATTTAGTTTAATTTCAGTTTTTCAAACATTTTATTTTAAAGCAAATTTTTGTTAAATATTAAAAACTATAAAATGGGTTAGATTGCCTAAAAACACAGATCACACCCGATCTTTTGCATAGAAATGAGAAAACGCTCATGTAACACACAAAATAAGCTCCATTTTTCCTTATTAAAAGTATTATTATTATTATTACTTATGTGACTATTACTATTATTATTATTATTATTATTATTATTATTATTATTATTATTATTATTATTATTACTATTATTATTATTATTATTATTGTTATTATTATTATTATTATTATTATTATTATTATTAATTTTATTATTATTAAAAACTGATTATAACTTTTGTATAGTAAATGTTTTTATACCAGTTTTAAAATGAGATATTAGTTTTAGACAATTTGTTGCCTAAAAACACAGATCACAGATGATTTCTTGCATAGAAATGAGAAAACGCTCATATAACACAAAATAAGCTTCATTTTTGCTTAGAAAACTAAGCTTACTTTTATTACTATTATTAATTTCATTATTATTATTATTATTATTATTATTATTATTATTATTATTATTATTATTGTTATTATTATTATTATTAAAAACTTATATTAAACAGACAGAAAACGTCGTATTCTGACACAAAAAAACGAATTACGTTATAGACTTGACGAGATCGGCGTATCTTGGACTCTTATAGGACTCTTATAGGGTCAAAAAGTATCAGTTTGGATTAAAACAAATTATTTTTGTTGAGTCTCAGTCTGAATTGTTTATCAGTTCAAACAAAAACGGCTTATTTTAGACGATCTTTTGCTTTGAACAAGAAAACTTACATAGAACAGATTAAAAACGTATTAATCTGGCATAAAAGAGCAATTTATGTATCACTTCGGATAAAGGCAGCTAATCCTATTCGTTTTATTGCTTAAAATAGACAAAATTGTTAATAAATCTAACAAAAACGCTGTATTCTAGCACAAAATACTAATTACATTATAGTTTCGACGAGAATAGCTTATTTGGAATGATTCTATGCTTCCAAACGAGTAAATTTTTATTAAACAGATGCCAAACATCATGTTTTGTCCTATAAAGACATTTTATATTGCAGTTTGTATTAAAACAAAATATTTTCGTTGATTCTTTGTTAGAAGCAGCAAACCTAACATTAAAGAATCTGAAAACTTTGTATTCGGACACAAACCACCGAATTTTGTATCAGTTTAGACAAAAACGGTTGATTTTCGACAATATTTTGCTTTGAACAAAAAAACTTATATCAAACTGACTAAAAACGTCTTATTTTAGCACAAAACAAAAGATTTGCGTTATAGTCTTAACGAGAGCTGTTAATTTCAAACGGTTCTATGCTTTGAAACGAGTAAACTTTCACTGTACAGAGGAAAAACATCTTATTTCGCTTTTTAAAAACGATTCATGCCACAGTTTGGATAAAAACCAATTATTTTCGTTAATTCATTGTTACAAACATGAAACCTTACATCAAAGTAACTGAAAACCCCTTATTCAGGCACAGAAATTCGAATTACGTTTCAGTCTGAACAAAAACTGCTTACTTTAGACGATCCTTTGTTTTGAATACAAAAACCTACATTAAAAAGATTAAAAACGTCTTATTCTGGCTGAAAACTGCAAATTATATATTACTCTAGATAAAAGCAATTTATCCTGATTACTCCTTTACTTAGAATAGAGTAAACTTGTATAAAAATTAATAAAAACTTTAAATTTCGACTCAAAGAAATAATTTACGTTATAGTTTTGACCAGCACTGTTTATTTCAAACGATTTTATGATTCGAAACTAATGAACTTTTATGGGGCAGATGCAAAACCACATATTACAATATAAAGCGTTGTTTTAAAGCAAATTATTACCTTTTGCAACAAGAAATTTCACGTCAAAGAAACTGAAAACATCGTATCCATGCACAAATATCGAATTACGTATCAGTTTAGGCAAATACAGCTTATTTTAAACGATTCCTTGCTATAAACAAGAAAAATTTTATCAAACATATTGAAAATGTCTTATTCTCGAAAATAAGAGCAAATTATGTATCAGTTTTAACAAAAGCGGATTACTCTGTTTGATTCTATGCTTAGAGTAGAGTAAACTACTATAAAACGTAATGAAAACTCTATATTCAAGCTCAAAAGAACAAATTACGTTATAGTTTTGACAAAAAAAAATTATTTCGGACGACTACATATTTCGAAGTAAGCAAACTTTAATTGAACAAGTGCAAAAGCTAATACTATGCTTTAAAATAACGATTTATGTGGTAATATGGTATTTTGCATCTGTCCTATAAAAGTTTACTCGTTTCGCTCCATTGAATCATTCGAAATAAATTATTTTGATACAACGAAAATAATTTTTTTGTTTAAACTGTAACATGTCGTTTTTATAAAACGAACTAAGACGTTTGGCATCTGTTTAGTGAAAGTTTTCTCGTTTGGGGGCATAAAATCGTTTGAAATTAACAGTTCTGGTCAAAACTATAACGTAAATTATTTCTTTGAGACGAAATTTAAAGTTTTCATTAGGTTTTATACAAGTTTGCTCTATTCTAAGCAATGGAGTAATCAGGATAAACTGCTTTTATCCAAAGTAATACATAATTTGCAGTTTTGAGCCAGAATAAGACGTTTTTAATCTTTTTAATGTAAGTTTTCGTGTTCAAAAGAAAGAATCGTCTAAAATAAGCAATTTGTGTCCAGACTGAAACGTAATTTGATTTTCTGGGCCTGAATAAGAGGTTTTCAGTTTCTTTAATGTAAGGTTTCTTGTTTGTAACAATGAATAAACGAAAATCATTGGTTTTAATCCAAACTGTGACATAAATCGTTTTTTAAAGGCGAAATCAGACGTTTTGCCTCTGTTCAGTGAAAGTATACTGGTTTCAAACGATTTTATGCCCCCAAACGAGAAAACTTTCACTAAGCAGATGCCAAACGTCTTAGTTCGTTTTATAAAAGCGACTTATGTTACAGTTTAAACAAAAACAAATTATTTGTGTTGTTGTTGTGTCAAAATAATTTATTTCTAATGATTCAATGGAGCGAAACGGGTAAACTTTTATAGGACAGATGCAAAATACCATATTACCACATAAATCATTATTTTAAAGCAAAGTATTAGCTTTTGCACATCTTCGGATAAAGGCAGCTAATCCTATTCGTTTTATTGCTTAAAATAGACAAAATTGTTAATAAATCTAACAAAAACGCTGTATTCTAGCACAAAATACTAATTACATTATAGTTTCGACGAGAATAGCTTATTTGGAATGATTCTATGCTTCCAAACGAGTAAATTTTTATTAAACAGATGCCAAACATCATGTTTTGTCCTATAAAGACATTTTATATTGCAGTTTGTATTAATGTAAGTTTTCGTGTTCAAAAGAAAGAATCGTCTAAAATAAGCAATTTGTGTCCAGACTGAAACGTAATTTGATTTTCTGGGCCTGAATAAGAGGTTTTCAGTTTCTTTGATGTAAGGTTTCTTGTTTGTAACAATGAATAAACGAAAATCATTGGTTTTAATCCAAACTGTGACATAAATCGTTTTTTAAAGGCGAAATCAGACGTTTTGCCTCTGTTCAGTGAAAGTATACTGGTTTCAAACGATTTTATGCCCCCAAACGAGAAAACTTTCACTAAGCAGATGCCAAACGTCTTAGTTCGTTTTATAAAAGCGACTTATGTTACAGTTTAAACAAAAACAAATTATTTGTGTTGTTGTTGTGTCAAAATAATTTATTTCTAATGATTCAATGGAGCGAAACGGGTAAACTTTTATAGGACAGATGCAAAATACCATATTACCACATAAATCATTATTTTAAAGCAAAGTATTAGCTTTTGCACATGTTCAATTAAAGTTTGCTTACTTCGAAGTATGTAATCGTCCGAAATATTTTTTTTTGTCAAAACTATAACGTAATTTGTTCTTTTGAGCTTGAATATAGAGTTTTCATTACGTTTTATAGTAGTTTACTCTACTCTAAGCATAGAATCAAACAGAGTAATCCGCTTTTGTTAAAACTGATACATAATTTGCTCTTATTTTCGAGAATAAGACGTTTTCAATATGCTTGATAAAATTTTTCTTGTTTATAGCAAGGAATCGTTTAAAATAAGCTGTATTTGCCTAAACTGATACGTAATTAGATATTTATGTATGGATACGAAGTTTTCAGTTTCTTTGACGTGAAATTTCTTGTTGCAAAAGGTAATACTTTGCTTTAAAACAACGCTTTATATGGTAATATGTGGTTTTGCATCTGCCCCATAAAAGTTCATTAGTTTCGAATCATAATTTCGTTTGAAATAAACAGTGCTGGTCAAAACTATAACGTAAATTATTTCTTTGAGACGAAATTTAAAGTTTTCATTAAGTTTTATACAAGTTTACTCTATTCTAAGTAAAGGAGTAATCAGGATAAATTGCTTTTATCTAGAGTAATATATAATTTGCAGTTTTCAGCCAGAATAAGACGTTTTTAATCTTTTTAATGTAAGTTTTCGTGTTCAAAACAAAGGATCGTCTAAAATAAGCAGTTTTTGTCCAGACTGAAACGTAATTCGAATTTCTGTGCCTAAATAAGGGGTTTTCAGTTTCTTTGATGTAAGGTTTCTTGTTTGTAACAATGAATTAACAAAAATAATTGGTTTTTATTCAAACTGTGGCATGAATCAGCTTTAAGACTATAACGCAAATCTTTTGTTTTGTGCTAAAATAAGACGTTTTTAGTCAGTTTGATATAAGCTTTCTTGTTCAAAGCAAAATATTGTCGAAAATCAACCGTTTTTGTCTAAACTGAAACAAAATTCGGTGGTTTGTGTCCGAATACAAAGTTTTCAGATTCTTTAATGTTAGGTTTGCTGCTTCTAACAAAGAATCAACGAAAATATTTTGTTTTAATACAAACTGCAATATAAAATGTCTTTATAGGACAAAACATGATGTTTGGCATCTGTTTATTAAAAATTTACTCGTCTGGAAGCATAGAATCATTCCAAATAAGCTATTCTCGTCGAAACTATAATGTAATTAGTATTTTGTGCTAGAATACAGCGTTTTTGTTAGATTTATTAACAATTTTGTCTATTTTAAGCAATGAAACGAATAGGATTAGCTGCCTTTATCCAAAGTGATACATAAATTGCTCTTTTATGCCAGATTAATACGTTTTTAGTCTGTTCAATGTAAGTTTTCTTGTTCAAAGCAAAAGATCGTCTAAAGTAAGCCGTTTTTGTTTGAACTGATGAACAATTCAGACTGAGAATCAACAAAAATAATTTGTTTTAATCCAAACTGATAATTTTTGACCCTATAAGAGTCCTATAAGAGTCCGAGATACGCCGTTCTCGTCAAGTCTATAACGTAATTCGTTTTTTTGTGTCAGAATACGACGTTTTCTGTCTGTTTAATATAAGTTTTTAATAATAATAATAATAACAATAATAATAATAATAATAATAATAATAATAATAATAATAACAATAATAATAATAATAATAATAATAATAATAATAATAATAATA
>NC_087402.1:15735000-15790000 GCF_031307605.1 Tribolium castaneum
GTTACTCCTATCAATTTTTATCTTTTTACTAAAATTCAAGCTGATAAAATTTCCTACAAAATAATTATTTGCATTTTTCTTGTAAGACCAACCATAAGCGAGTTATAGAGTTGGATATAAATAATATTTAACAAAAATTTGCTTTAAAATAAAATGTTTGAAAAACTGAAATTAAACTAATTTAATTGTGTCTAACACTTTAGTAGAGGAAAAAGAAGAAGACATAAAAGTCACTAAAGGTTTCAAAGTTGTCTTTAATCGTCATATTAATAACAATAACATTAATAATAATAATACTAATAGTACTAAATTTGCTTATATGCAAACGCTTAATTAAGGTAACAGTGTTTTGGTTTCTTGCTCCTATCCCGAAAACAGTTACTCCTATCAATTTTTATCTTTTTACTAAAATTCAAGCTGATAAAATTTCCTACAAAATAGTTATTTGCATTTTTTATGTAGGACTAACCATAAGCGAGATATAAGATTGAAAATAATTAATATTTAAAAAAGAAGTGCTTTAACAGAAAATGTCTTGTGATTTAAAATACACTTAATTTATTAGGTCCAATATTTTATTAAAAAAAAAGGGGGTGACATATAAGTCACTGAAGTCTTCAGAGTCGATTTTAATGCTGTATTTTCGTCTTCGTCTCAAACATTGAAAACTGAATTACATTTTTGTTCTGAAACGGTAACAGTTTTTACTTTGGTTTTTTGCTTATATCTCGAAAACAGTTACTCCTATCAATTTTTATCTTTCTTTCAAAATTAAAGCTGATAACATTTCCTACAAAATAGTTATTTGCATTTTTCTTGTAGGACCAACCATAAGCGAGTTATAAAGTTGGATATAAATAATATTTAACAAAAACTTGCTTAAAAATAAAATGTTTGAAATACTGAAATTAAACTAAATTAATTGTGTCTAACACTTTAGTAGAGAAAAAAGAAAAAGACATAAAAGTCACCAAAGTCTTCAGAATCGTTTTTAGTCGTCATATTAATAACAATAACATTAATAATAATAATACTAATAGTACTAAATCTGCTTATATGCAAGCGCTTTATTAAGGTAACAGTTTTTTCTTTCTTGCTTATATCTCGAAAACAGTTACTCCTATGAATTTTTGTCTTTCTTTCAAAATTAAAGCTGATAAAATATTCTACAAAATAGTTATTTGCATTTTTCTTGTAGGACCAACCATAAGCGAGTTATAGAGTTGGATATAAATAATATTTAACAAATATTTGCTTTAAAATAAAATGTTTGAAAAACTGAAATTAAACTAATTTAACTGTGTCTAACACTTTAGTAGAGAAAAAAGGAAAAGACATAAAAGTCACTAAAGGTTTCAGAGTTGTCTTTAGTTGTCATATTAATAACAATAACATTAATAATAATAATACTAATAGTACTAAATTTGCTTATATGCAAACGCTTAATTAAGGTAACAGTGTTTTGGTTTCTTGCTTATATCTCGAAAACAGTTACTCCTATCAATTTTTATCTTTTTACTAAAATTCAAGCTGATAAAATTTCCTACAAAATAGTTATTTGCATTTTTCATGTAGGACTAACCATAAGCAAGATATATGATTGAAAATAATTAATATTTAAAAAAAAAGTGCTTTAACAGAAAATGCCTTGTGATTTAAAATACACTTAATTTATTAGGTCCAATACTTTATTAGAAAAAAAAGGGGGTGACATATAAGTCACTGAAGTCTTCAGAGTCGATTTTAAATGCTGCATTTTCGTCTTCGTCTCAAACATTGAATACTGAATTACATTTTTGTTCTGAAACGGTAACAGTTTTTACTTTGGTTTTTTGCTTATATCTCGAAAACAGTTACTCCTATCAATTTTTATCTTTCTTTCAAAATTAAAGCTGATAACATTTCCTACAAAATAGTTATTTGCATTTTTCTTGTAGGACCAACCATAAGCGAGTTATAAAGTTGGATATAAATAATATTTAACAAAAACTTGCTTAAAAATAAAATGTTTGAAATACTGAAACTAAACTAAATTAATTGTGTCTAACACTTTAGTAGAGAAAAAAGAAAAAGACATAAAAGTCACTAGAGGTTTCAAAGTTGTCTTTAATCGTCATATTAATAACAATAACATTAATAATAATAATACTAATAGTACTAAATTTGCTTATATGCAAACGCTTAATTAAGGTAACAGTGTTATGGTTTCATGCTCATATCTCGAAAACAGTTACTTCTATCAATTTTTATCTTTTTACTAAAATTCAAGCTGATAAAATTTCCTACAAAATATTTATTTGCATTTTTTATGTAGGACTAACCATAAGCGAGATATAAGATTGAAAATAATTAATATTTAAAAAAGAAGTGCTTTAACAGAAAATGTCTTGTGATTTAAAATACACTTAATTTATTAGGTCCAATACTTTATTAGAAAAAAAAGGGGGTGACATATAAGTCACTGAAGTCTTCAGAGTCGATTTTAAATGCTGCATTTTCGTCTTCGTCTCAAACATTGAATACTGAATTACATTTTTGTTCTGAAACGGTAACAGTTTTTACTTTGGTTTTTTGCTTATATCTCGAAAACAGTTACTCCTATCAATTTTTATCTTTCTTTCAAAATTAAAGCTGATAACATTTCCTACAAAATAGTTATTTGCATTTTTCTTGTAGGACCAACCATAAGCGAGTTATAAAGTTGGATATAAATAATATTTAACAAAAACTTGCTTAAAAATAAAATGTTTGAAATACTGAAACTAAACTAAATTAATTGTGTCTAACACTTTAGTAGAGAAAAAAGAAAAAGACATAAAAGTCACCAAAGTCTTCAAAATCGTTTTTAGTCGTCATATTAATAACAATAACATTAATAATAATAATACTAATAGTACTAAATCTGCTTATATGCAAGCGCTTTATTAAGGTAACAGTTTTTTGGTTTCTTGGTTATATCTCGAAAACAGTTACTCCTATGAATTTTTGTCTTTCTTTCAAAATTAAAGCTGATAAAATATTCTACAAAATAGTTATTTGCATTTTTCTTGTAGGACCAACCATAAGCGAGTTATAGAGTTGGATATAAATAATATATATCAAAAATTTGCTTTAAAATAAAATGTTTGAAAAACTGAAATTAAACTAATTTAACTGTGTCTAACACTTTAGTAGAGGAAAAAGGAAAAGACATAAAAGTCACTAAAGGTTTCGGAGTTGTCTTTAGTTGTCATATTAATAACAATAACATTAATAATAATAATACTAATAGTACTAAATTTGCTTATATGCAAACGCTCAATTAAGGTAACAGTGTTTTGGTTTCTTGCTTATATCTCGAAAACAGTTACTCCTATCAATTTTTATCTTTTTACTAAAATTCAAGCTGATAAAATTTCCTACAAAATAGTTATTTGCATTTTTCATGTAGGACTAACCATAAGCGAGATATAAGTTTGAAAATAATTAATATTTAAAAAAAAGTGCTTTAACAGAAAATGTCTTGTGATTTAAAATACACTTAATTTATTAGGTTCAATACTTTATTAGAAGAAAAAGGGGGTGACATATAAGTCACTGAAGTCTTCAGAGTCGATTGTAAATGCTGCATTTTCGTCTTCGTCTCAAACATTGAAAACTGAATTACATTTTTGTTCTGAAACGGTAACAGTTTTCACTTTGGTTTTTTGCTTATATCTCGAAAACAATTACTCCTATCAGTTTTTATTTTTTTTTCAAAATAAAGCTGATAAAATTTTCTACAAAATAGTTATTTGCATTTTTCTTGTAGGACCAACCATAAGCGAGTTATAAAGTTGGATATAAATAATATTTAACAAAAACTTGCTTAAAAATTAAATGTTTGAAATACTGAAATTAAACTAAATTAATTGTGTCTAACACTTTAGTAGAGAAAAAAGAAAAAGACATAAAAGTCACCAAAGTCTTCAGAATCGTTTTTAGTCGTCATATTAATAACAATAACATTAATAATAATAATACTAATAGTACTAAATTTGCTTACATGCAAACGCTTAATTCAGGTAACAATTTTTTGGTTTCTTGCTTATATCTCGAAAACAGTTACTCCTATCAATTTTTATCTTCTTACTAAAATTAAAGCTGATAAAATTTCCTACAAAATAGTTAATTGCATTTTTAATGTAGGACTAACCATAAGCGAGATATAAGTTTGAAAATAATTAAAATTTAAAAAAAAGTGCTTCAACAGAAAATGTCTTGTGATTTAAAATACACTTAATTTATTGGGTCCAATACTTTATTAGAAGAAAAAAGAGGTGACAGAAAGGTCACTGAAGTCTTTAGAGTCGTTTGTAAATGCTGCATTTTCGTCTTCGTCTCAAACATTGAAAACTGAATTACATTTTTGTTCAGTAACTGTTACAGTTTTCTTATTGGTTTTTTGCTTATATCTCGAAAACAGTTACTCCTATCAATTTTTATCTTTCTTTTAAAATTAAAGCTGATAAAGCTTCCTACAAAATAGTTATTTTGTTACCTAAGTAACACAAGTTGGTGCCAGCCGGCTCTGGGTGTTGGGCGTGGGTGATCACAAAGAACTATAAACCGAAGTTATTGGGCGCCACTAGTTGTATAACCCCAACTAGAGGGGGAAAAAAAAGAAAGGAATGAAAAAGGGGTTTCCCCGAAATTAAATTTTAATGGATTAAAATATTATATAACAAAGATTTAAAAAATGTAGGAAATTAAAAATTATTAAAGAAATAAAAAATACTATTCTATCTACGCTGGACAAGTAGACAGGAGAAAAGTGATTCTCTTATACCGATCACGTGCTCGGAATATTGTTCTTTGTCGGCCGCAAACTCATAGATCTATGTTTTGTGACTGATATCGATAAGCGCAAAATTAATAACCGAATCTACCAACCGATATGTCCAGAGACGATTTACAACGAAATTATATATATTAAATTACAAAATGAGATCAGCAATATTACCTTTGATCGTGAGGCGATAAAACAAAAAAAATTGGAAGAAAGAGAACACACGAGACAGCAAAAAGGCTCGAGGTTAGGGGGGTTCCGGCGCATCCGTAATTAACAAAGGCTTGCCTGACCGTCTTTTCGATGAGGGGCTCCCTCAGAGGTAGCTGTTGACCTCGCAGATGGCGGGTTTGGTGATAACGGCGAAGGACCACGTCCGGAACGAGAGATGATGGGATGTTAGGTCCCCTCGAAGGTTTTACTCCCCCCAATTTGAAGCCTTTAAATCGAAATACACACTGAACCAAGAAAACAAAGAAAAGGGCTCATCAGAATCAATTCGGTACCTTTGATGTTGGGCGGCTTCCTCGTGTTAGCAAAAGAATTTTGTCCTGCGAATCCGACTATTCGGCTACGGCGATGGTGCGAGCATTTACCACGAAAATCTTAGTGAAGCTGCACTCACAACGAATCACTCCATACGATACTTAAATTTTCACACTCGATGACCGCAAATCTCCACAATAATGTGAGATGATCTAAAATCTGATCACTCGAGATGACTCCCACAACGGAGCTAGGACAAAAGTGCTAGAACGATTTCCGTTCGGAGTTTTAAAGAACGAGACTCAGAAAAAAAGTGAAACGGAAACGAAAATTTAAAATTTACGCGCTAAACAGAAGATAAGAGGAAAACTAGGGAGTTTAGAAAGGTAACTAAGATTGACAATTACAGGTTAGATTCAAATTCAAAACAGATAAGAAAATGTAAACAATGACATGGGCAATTAAACTAAGGCCCCCATAGCCCACATGGGAACCCCTAGGGCAGGCAAAAGGAAGTAAGGAGGCTATCCGGCCCTAACGGATAGCATTTCCGACGATTTTCCCAACTAAGTTATCAAGGTACCAACCTACGGTTTTAACCAGAAACATTTTCAGGACAGTGGGCACTAAAAGGCTGCGACATTCAAGTTTGCCCACAACTGAATGCGGGACGCACCGAGCCACATATAAGGAAGAAAAAACATTTCTTTGTAAGGTTGACAAAAAAGCGGACATCACAGAAGGAACAGGAACATTGACGCTCCGACGTCAGCCGTTCACTCTGACGCCGTTAAGGGCATTAAAATTACACCCTGACCCGCCCTTCTAAGTCAGGGTGGATTTTCCAAACGTAACAACCCCCCCTTACCAAAAAAAATGGACCCACACCAGGAAGAATTTAGTCGTCACCGCGGTTCAGTTTCAAATCTTTAACATGCCACGACCCAAGGTTTTTCCTTGATTCAAAATCCAGTAGTTCATACACATTGGACGTAACTCGACGGTGTACGATACATTTGACGAACTTCGGGGCGAGTCCGGCCGCAAAATTATCACCCGCTTTCGACAAAACATAATTCCGCTTCCAGACGACTTGACCTTTCTCTAACGATAGGGGGCGAGTCCGTAAATTATAACGCCTAGCACTATGAGCGTACGCTTGATCTAACCGCATTTTTACTATATCGCATAGCTGTTGCAATTCCTTTACGTGACAAGCTAAACTATCTCTCCCCGCAAAATCTATGACATCACCCTTTTCATTAGTTTGGAAGATTTTATGGAGCTTTCCCGATAAAAACAGTTCTCTACCAAACTTTAAATAAGCTGGACTATACCCCGTGACCTCATGTACCGCAGTTCGTAACGCAAAACCGACCTTACTTAAATTTGCGTCCCATTCTTGGTGCGTAGAGTCTTTTAGATAACACCTAATTGCAGTTTTGGCGACTCGGTTGATCCTTTCGCTAGGATTGGCTTGCGGATGATAGTTTGGATTAAACGTTATATTGGACTCATAAGACGCAACCATGTCTTTAACCTTTTTACTTACGTACTGCTTCCCATTGTCACATATAATTAAATTTGGGACTCCATATACCAAAAACAATTCGTTTTCCAGGTGATATGCGACTTCTTTACTCGTTGCCGATTTTAATGCGAACAGAAGTACATATTTGGTAAAGCAATCAGCTACAATCAAAATAAACCGATTTCCCTTTTTGGATCGGGGAAAAGGACCCATAAGGTCCGTACATACTAATTCCCACGGTTGCGAGACTTCTCTTCTACCCATCTTCCCGTATGGGGGGCGTTGTTCGGGTTTCTGGCTCTGACAGACCTCACATCGACGAACGTATCGAGCAATATCTGCATCCATTTTAGGCCAATAATATAAAGCAGCAACGCGTTTTTTCGTTTTGAAATACCCCAAATGACCTGCAGTTGGTTCATCATGTTGCTCTATCAAAACGGCTTCGCGACACGATTTTGGGACAACTAGCTTCCACTCGCTATCCGGATTAGACGAGCATGGTCCAGAACGAGCTAATTTATAAAGTTTTTCGTTTCTAACACACCACTTGGGATATTCATTGGGAGAAGAAGTGACTTTTCGTATTAAGTCTTTGTACCAGTCGTCCTGGTCAGCCCGAGAAACATCAATGTATTCAACCGCCCGCGATAAAGCATCTGGCACCACATGGGATTTCCCTTTTCGATGAATAATGTCGAACTCGTAACCTTGTAACCTTAACGACCAACGAGCTAATCTACCTGAAGGATTTTGGAGTTTATGGAGCCACAGTAAAGAGAAGTGATCGGTTATCACACTAAACTTAGTCCCCTCAATATAGGGCCGAAATTTTTCTATTCCCCACAATACCGCGAGACATTCGAGCTCCGTTGTTGAGAACCGAGACTCACCGTGGGTCAGAGACCGACTAGCGTAAGCTATGACTTTCTCGCCGTCCGAAAAATTCTGACTAAGGACACAACCTAACCCGACTTGTGACGCGTCACATTGAAGAATAAACGGCAAGGAGAAATCTGGACACGCCAGGATCGGCGCAGTTACGAGACACTGTTTAATTTTGCAAAAAGCCTCCTCTGCTTCTTTTGACCAGACGAACTTTTGCGATTTACGAGTAAGTTTGGCCAAAGGGGATAATATAGTCGAAAAATCTTTAATGAACCGCCTATACCATGAAGCAAGCCCTATAAATCGCCGCACTTCTCGGACATTTTTGGGGGTGGGATAATCGACCATACACTCCACCTTCGACAGGTCCGTCCGAAGACCATTTTCGTCCACAACATATCCCAGATACTTAAGTTGGGGTTTTAAAAATTCGCATTTTTCCTGATTTAGTGTCAAACCCGCCCCTGAAAGTCGATCTAGAACTTTTTTCACTACTTCACAGTGAGTGGCGAAATCCGGAGTGGCGATTATCACATCATCTAAATAAACGAAAACCATAGGTTCTAAATCTGCTCCCAGGACCTGGTCGACAAACCTTTGCCAGGTGGCAGGGGCGTTATTCAAACCAAACGGCATACGACGGAACTGAAAGAGCCCCTTACCCGGTACAGTAAACGCGGTTATTTCCTTACTTGACTCCTCCAGCTCAATCTGCCAATATGCACTCTTTATGTCAATTGACGAAAGATACTTTGCATTACGTAACCGATCCAAGATAGTGTTGATGTAGGGAAGTGGATAGGCATCGCGTTTGGTAATCTGATTGACCTTCCGAAAATCTATACAGAACCGATACTCGTTATTTGGCTTCTTCACCATCACAACTGGTGAAGACCACGCCGACCGCGACGGTTCAATTACGCCTAGAGTAAGCATTTTATCCACTTCCTCATTAATTTTCTCCTGAATGAACGGCGACACGGGATAGTACCGCTGTTTAATCGGTTGGTGATCACCCACGGTGATTTTGTGTTGTATGCCTCGTGCACACCCTAGCTCCGACCCCATTCTTTCAAAGAACTGTCCTATCATTTCTTTAAACTTTAACAACCCTTGTTCCGAAACCTTTTTATCAGCGATTGCTGATATGTGATCCGGTATTTGTCTCGAGCCGAAACAATAACGATTAGTCCGAAAACAAGGGATAATATCCATGTCCTTCCAAAAGTCAATTCCCAAGATGAGATCACTCTCTAAATTGGCCACCACCAATACCTTAATTAACTTCACGCGGTCGTTCAAAACAATTGGCAAATTGGCCGACCCCATAACCTTGCAACATTCCCCATTTGCAACCCTAACTGAAACACTACTTGGTGGTTCTAAAACTACACCGGATGAGCTTACTTTAGCCCACCCACTACAACCTAATACCGTTTGAGTGGCTCCCGAATCCAACAACGCAGAGAACTTAATTCCGTGTATCGATACGTCTAAATAGGGTCGCGGATCCCCCGTCTGCTTTGCGAAAAGCGCTTCAATCTTGGCCTTTTTAAATTCGGTACGAATAAGGTTAAGCCACTCCTGCCATGAATTATCCGCCGTTGCTCCCGTTACTGCTGAGATCGTGGTCCGGCTTTTCCACGATCCCCGTCCGCGTTTCCCGAACTGCAAGAGCACTGACTTTTTACCACATCTTTCTTCCCACATCGATAGCAAAACCTTTGTCTTCGCGGCTTTTTACATCCGGAAAAGTAGTGTCCCCGCTCGTTACAGTTCCAACAGACACTCTCGATCGGCTCAAGTTTAATGTCTGGCTCCGAAGTTCCGGGACCTGCAAGGTCTGGCTCTAATAAATTTACCTGATTTATTGCCGGACGAGTGACAGAAGCATATTGCTTAGAAACTTCCAGCTTTTTGCAAAGTTCTAAGAGGTGCTGGACGCTCGTTACATCGCTCAGCCCGAGACCGCGGATATAATATGGGGAAATATTCCGACGCAATACTTTTAGTTTCTCTTCCTCGGTAGGTTTTGTGGGGAGACGATTAAATAAATTCACCATGCAAGCGAAATAGTTGCCCACGCGTTCAGACGAGCTTTGAACCCGTGATCGGATCTCGCCCCATAAATCCGTTTCGTAATCGAAGGGCAAAAACTCCGCCCGCAACCGTTGCACAAAATCCGTCCATGTCGAAATTTCCGCCCGAACCGACCGGTACCAAATGAGGGCGCTACCTCCCAACAAATCTATAATTGAGTCGGTCAGTTGGGCCTCGGTACAGGAGCGTGCCACTCGGTACTCCTCCACCCGTTCAATAAACGCATTCACGCTTAGTCCGTCCTTCTCTCCGGTAAAAGTGATGCCCCATTTATAAACCGGTACTGGTGGTTGTGGATGACTACGAACCTGAACCGGCAAACCCTGGGCGCCCTCCACTATTGGGGATGGCAAACTTCCCATCGCTACAGAAGGGTCGGCACTCGAGAGTTTTAAGTTCAGGGACATGTCTATGTCATCCAATTCCTGAAGGATGTTGGCGATAGCGTTTTCGACAGCTTCGTCAGGTGTTTCCGAGCTAAGAGACTGCTGCACCCGAATTACCCGACCGTACAGATGGCGTAACTTGCTTTCAAAAACTCGGTGGTCATTACTATTTTTTTGCAAGCGCGCTACGGCTTCCAACGAATGCTTTAATTCAACCACTTTCGTGTTGACAATTCTTAATTCATCCACCCTATCTAACTTTACGCTACTATCTAAGACGAGTTCCCCGAATGACTCGGTACGCAGCAGCTCAGACAATTTCCTCCGCAACGAGCTCAATGTTTCTGCCCTAACATCGGAAAAACCCCTTACTAATAGCTCATATCTTAATTCATCACGACCTAACCGATGTGGATCCATCTTTTAACAGTAATAACGACCAGAACGGCCAACCCGAATATTTCTAACTCAACGACAAATTCCCACACAATTCAGAAAACGTGGCCCCACGTTGGGCGCCAAAATATGTTACCTAAGTAACACAAGTTGGTGCCAGCCGGCTCTGGGTGTTGGGCGTGGGTGATCACAAAGAACTATAAACCGAAGTTATTGGGCGCCACTAGTTGTATAACCCCAACTAGAGGGGGAAAAAAAAGAAAGGAAAGAAAAAGGGGTTTCCCCGAAATTAAATTTTAATGGATTAAAATATTATATAACAAAGATTTAAAAAATGTAGGAAATTAAAAATTATTAAAGAAATAAAAAATACTATTCTATCTACGCTGGACAAGTAGACAGGAGAAAAGTGATTCTCTTATACCGATCACGTGCTCGGAATATTGTTCTTTGTCGGCCGCAAACTCATAGATCTATGTTTTGTGACTGATATCGATAAGCGCAAAATTAATAACCGAATCTACCAACCGATATGTCCAGAGACGATTTACAACGAAATTATATATATTAAATTACAAAATGAGATCAGCAATATTACCTTTGATCGTGAGGCGATCAAACAAAAAAAATTGGAAGAAAGAGAACACACGAGACAGCAAAAAGGCTCGAGGTTAGGGGGGTTCCGGCGCATCCGTAATTAACAAAGGCTTGCCTGACCGTCTTTTCGATGAGGGGCTCCCTCAGAGGTAGCTGTTGACCTCGCAGATGGCGGGTTTGGTGATAACGGCGAAGGACCACGTCCGGAACGAGAGATGATGGGATGTTAGGTCCCCTCGAAGGTTTTACTCCCCCCAATTTGAAGCCTTTAAATCGAAATACACACTGAACCAAGAAAACAAAGAAAAGGGCTCATCAGAATCAATTCGGTACCTTTGATGTTGGGCGGCTTCCTCGTGTTAGCAAAAGAATTTTGTCCTGCGAATCCGACTATTCGGCTACGGCGATGGTGCGAGCATTTACCACGAAAATCTTAGTGAAGCTGCACTCACAACGAATCACTCCATACGATACTTAAATTTTCACACTCGATGACCGCAAATCTCCACAATAATGTGAGATGATCTAAAATCTGATCACTCGAGATGACTCCCACAACGGAGCTAGGACAAAAGTGCTAGAACGATTTCCGTTCGGAGTTTTAAAGAACGAGACTCAGAAAAAAAGTGAAACGGAAACGAAAATTTAAAATTTACGCGCTAAACAGAAGATAAGAGGAAAACTAGGGAGTTTAGAAAGGTAACTAAGATTGACAATTACAGGTTAGATTCAAATTCAAAACAGATAAGAAAATGTAAACAATGACATGGGCAATTAAACTAAGGCCCCCATAGCCCACATGGGAACCCCTAGGGCAGGCAAAAGGAAGTAAGGAGGCTATCCGGCCCTAACGGATAGCATTTCCGACGATTTTCCCAACTAAGTTATCAAGGTACCAACCTACGGTTTTAACCAGAAACATTTTCAGGACAGTGGGCACTAAAAGGCTGCGACATTCAAGTTTGCCCACAACTGAATGCGGGACGCACCGAGCCACATATAAGGAAGAAAAAACATTTCTTTGTAAGGTTGACAAAAAAGCGGACATCACAGAAGGAACAGGAACATTGACGCTCCGACGTCAGCCGTTCACTCTGACGCCGTTAAGGGCATTAAAATTACACCCTGACCCGCCCTTCTAAGTCAGGGTGGATTTTCCAAACGTAACAATTTGCATTTTTCTTTTAGGACCAACCATAAGCGAGTTATAGAGTTGGATATAAATAATATTTAACAAAAATTTGCTTTAAATAAAATGTTTGAAAAACCGAAATTAAACTAAATTAATTGAGTCTAACACTTTAGTAGAGAAAAAAGAAAAAAACATAAAAGTCACCAAAGTCTTCAGAATCGTTTTTAGTCGTCATATTAATAACAATAACATTAATAATAATAATACTAATAGTACTAAATCTGCTTATATGCAAGCGCTTTATTAAGGTAACAGTTTTTTGGTTTCTTGCTTATATCTCGAAAACAGTTACTCCTATCAATTTTTATCTTTTTTCAAAATTAAAGCTGATAAAATTTCCTACAAAATAGTTATGTGCATTTTTCTTGTAGGACCAACCATAAGCGAGTTATAGAGTTGGATATAAATAATATTTAACAAAAATTTGCTTTAAAATAAAATGTTTGAAAAACTGAAATTAAACTAATTTAATTGTGTCTAACACTTTAGTAGAGGAAAAAGAAGAAGACATAAAAGTCACTAAAGGTTTCAAGGTTGTCTTTAATCGTCATATTAATAACAATAACATTAATAATAATAATACTAATAGTACTAAATTTGCTTATATGCAAACGCTTAATTAAGGTAACAGTGTTTTGGTTTCTTGCTCATATCTCGAAAACAGTTACTCCTATCAATTTTTATCTTTTTACTAAAATTCAAGCTGATAAAATTTCCTACAAAATAATTATTTGCATTTTTTATGTAGGACTAACCATAAGCGAGATATAAGATTGAAAATAATTAATATTTAAAAAAGAAGTGCTTTAACAGAAAATGTCTTGTGATTTAAAATACACTTAATTTATTAGGTCCAATACTTTATTAAAAAAAAAAGGGGGTGACATATAAGTCACTGAAGTCTTCAGAGTCGATTTTAAATGCTGCATTTTCGTCTTCGTCTCAAACATTGAAAACTGAATTACATTTTTGTTCTGAAACGGTAACAGTTTTTACTTTGGTTTTTTGCTTATATCTCGAAAACAGTTACTCCTATCAATTTTTATCTTTCTTTCAAAATTAAAGCTGATAACATTTCCTACAAAATAGTTATTTGCATTTTTCATGTAGGACTAACCATAAGCGAGATATATGATTGAAAATAATTAATATTTAAAAAAAAAGTGCTTTAACAGAAAATGTCTTGTGATTTAAAATACACTTAATTTATTGGGTCCAATACTTTATTAGAAGAAAAAGGAAGTGACATAAAAGTCACTGAAATCTTCAGAGTCGTTTTTAAATGCTGCAGTTTCGTCTTCGTCTCAAACATTGAAAACTGAATTACATTTTTGTTCAGTAAGAGTCACAGTTTTCTTATTGGTTTTTTGCTTATATCTCGAAAACAGTTACTCCTATCAATTTTTATCTTTCTGTCAAAATTAAAGCTGATAAAATTTCCTACAAAATAGTTATTTGCATTTTTCTTGTAGGACCAACCACAAGCGAGTTATAGAGTTGGATATAAATAATATTTAACAAAAATTTGCTTTAAAATAAAATGTTTGAAAAACTGAAATTAAACTAATTTAATTGTGTCTAACACTTTAGTAGAGGAAAAAGAAGAAGACATAAAAGTCACTAAAGGTTTCAAAGTTGTCTTTAATCGTCATATTAATAACAATAACATTAATAATAATAATACTAATTGTACTAAATTTGCTTATATGCAAACGCTTAATTAAGGTAACAGTGTTTTGGTTTCTTGCTCATATCTCGAAAACAGTTACTCCTATCAATTTTTATTTTTTTACTAAAATTCAAGCTGATAAAATTTCCTACAAAATAGTTATTTGCATTTTTTATGTAGGACTAACCATAAGCGAGATATAAGATTGAAAATAATTAATATTTAAAAAAGAAGTGCTTTAACAGAAAATGTCTTGTGATTTAAAATACACTTAATTTATTAGGTCCAATACTTTATTAAAAAAAAAAGGGGGTGACATATAAGTCACTGAAGTTTTCAGAGTCGATTTTAAATGCTGCATTTTCGTCTTCGTCTCAAACATTGAAAACTGAATTACATTTTTGTTCTGAAACGGTAACAGTTTTTACTTTGGTTTTTTGCTTATATCTCGAAAACAGTTACTCCTATCAATTTTTATCTTTCTTTCAAAATTAAAGCTGATAACATTTCCTACAAAATAGTTATTTGCATTTTTCTTGTAGGACCAACCATAAGCGAGTTATAAAGTTGGATATAAATAATATTTAACAAAAACTTGCTTAAAAATAAAATGTTTGAAATACTGAAATTAAACTAAATTAATTGTGTCTAACACTTTAGTAGAGAAAAAAGAAAAAGACATAAAAGTCACCAAAGTCTTCAGAATCGTTTTTAGTCGTCATATTAATAACAATAACATTAATAATAATAATACTAATAGTACTAAATCTGCTTATATGCAAGCGCTTTATTAAGGTAACAGTTTTTTGGTTTCTTGCTTATATCTCGAAAACAGTTACTCCTATGAATTTTTGTCTTTCTTTCAAAATTAAAGCTGATAAAATATTCTACAAAATAGTTATTTGCATTTTTCTTGTAGGACCAACCATAAGCGTGTTATAGAGTTGGATATAAATAATATTTAACAAAAATTTGCTTTAAAATAAAATGTTTGAAAAACTGAAATTAAACTAATTTAACTGTGTCTAACACTTTAGTAGAGGAAAAAGAAGAAGACATAAAAGTCACTAAAGGTTTCAAAGTTGTCTTTAATCGTCATATTAATAACAATAACATTAATAATAATAATACTAATAGTACTAAATTTGCTTATATGCAAACGCTTAATTAAGGTAACAGTGTTTTGGTTTCTTGCTCATATCTCGAAAACAGTTACTCCTATCAACTTTTATCTTTTTACTAAAATTCAAGCTGATAAAATTTCCTACAAAATAATTATTTGCATTTTTTATGTAGGACTAACCATAAGCGAGATATAAGATTGAAAATAATTAATATTTAAAAAAGAAGTGCTTTAACAGAAAATGTCTTGTGATTTAAAATACACTTAATTTATTAGGTCCAATACTTTATTAGAAAAAAAGGGGGTGACATATAAGTCACTGAAGTCTTCAGAGTCGATTTTAAATGCTGCATTTTCGTCTTCGTCTCAAACATTGAAAACTGAATTACATTTTTGTTCTGAAACGGTAAAAGTTTTTACTTTGGTTTTTTGCTTATATCTCGAAAACAGTTACTCCTATCAATTTTTATCTTTCTTTCAAAATTAAAGCTGATAACATTTCCTACAAAATAGTTATTTGCATTTTTCTTGTAGGACCAACCATAAGCGAGTTATAAAGTTGGATATAAATAATATTTAACAAAAACTTGCTTAAAAATAAAATGTTTGAAATACTGAAATTAAACTAAATTAATTGTGTCTAACACTTTAGTAGAGAAAAAAGAAAAGGACATAAAAGTCACCAAAGTCTTCAGAATCGTTTTTAGTCGTCATATTAATAACAATAACATTAATAATAATAATACTAATAGTACTAAATCTGCTTATATGCAAGCGCTTTATTAAGGTAACAGTTTTTTGGTTTCTTGCTTATATCTCGAAAACAGTTACTCCTATGAATTTTTGTCTTTCTTTCAAAATTAAAGCTGATAAAATATTCTACAGAATAGTTATTTGCATTTTTCTTGTAGGACCAACCATAAGCGAGTTATAGAGTTGGATATAAATAATATTTAACAAAAATTTGCTTTAAAATAAAATGTTTGAAAAACTGAAATTAAACTAATTTAACTGTGTCTAACACTTTAGTAGAGAAAAAAGGAAAAGACATAAAAGTCACAAAAGGTTTCAGAGTTGTCTTTAGTTGTCATATTAATAACAATAACATTAATAATAATAATACTAATAGTACTAAATTTGCTTATATGCAAACGCTTAATTAAGGTAACAGTGTTTTGGTTTCTTGCTTATATCTCGAAAACAGTTACTCCTATCAATTTTTATTTTTTTACTAAAATTCAAGCTGATAAAATTTCCTACAAAATGGTTATTTGCATTTTTCATGTAGGACTAACCATAAGCGAGATATATGATTGAAAATAATTAATATTTAAAAAAAAAGTGCTTTAACAGAAAACGTGTTGTGATTTAAAATACACTTAATTTATTGGGTCCAATACTTAATTAGAAGAAAAAGGAAGTGACATAAAAGTCACTGAAGTCTTCAGAGTCGTTTTTAAATGCTGCAGTTTGGTCTTCGTCTCAAACATTGAAAACCGAATTACATTTTTGTTCAGTAACAGTCACAGTTTTCTTATTGGTTTTTTGCTTATATCTCGAAAACAGTTACTCCTATCAATTTTTATCTTTCTTTCAAAATTAAAGCTGATAACATTTCCTACAAAATAGTTATTTGCATTTTTCTTGTAAGACCAACCATAAGCGAGTTATAAAGTTGGATATAAATAATATTTAACAAAAACTTGCTTAAAAATAAAATGTTTGAAATACTGAAATTAAACTAAATTAATTGTGTCTAACACTTTAGTAGAGAAAAAAGAAAAAGACATAAAAGTCACCAAAGTCTTCAGAATCGTTTTTAGTCGTCATATTAATAACAATAACATTAATAATAATAATACTAATAGTACTAAAACTGCTTATATGCAAGCGCTTTATTAAGGTAACAGTTTTTTGGTTTCTTGCTTATATCTCGAAAACAGTTACTCCTATGAATTTTTGTCTTTCTTTCAAAATTAAAGCTGATAAAATATTCTACAAAATAGTTATTTGCATTTTTCTTGTAGGACCAACCATAAGCGAGTTATAGAGTTGGATATAAATAATATTTAACAAAAATTTGCTTTAAAATAAAATGTTTGAAAAACGGAAATTAAACTAATTTAACTGTGTCTAACACTTTAGTAGAGAAAAAAGGAAAAGACATAAAAGTCACTAAAGGTTTCAGAGTTGTCTTTAGTTGTCATATTAATAACAATAACATTAATAATAATAATACTAATAGTACTAAATTTGCTTATATGCAAACGCTTAATTAAGGTAACAGTGTTTTGGTTTCTTGCTTATATCTCGAAAACAATTACTCCTATCAATTTTTATCTTTTTACTAAAATTCAAGCTGATAAAATTTCCTACAAAATAGTTATTTGCATTTTTCATGTAGGACTAACCATAAGCGAGGTATATGATTGAAAATAATTAATATTTAAAAAAAAAGTGCTTTAACAGAAAATGTCTTGTGATTTAAAATACACTTAATTTATTGGGTCCAATACTTTATTAGAAGAAAAAGGAAGTGACATAAAAGTCACTGAAGTCTTCAGAGTCGTTTTTAAATGCTGCAGTTTCGTCTTCGTCTCAAACATTGAAAACCGAATTACATTTTTGTTCAGTAACAGTCACAGTTTTCATATTGGTTTTTTGCTTATATCTCGAAAACAGTTACTCCTATCAATTTTTATCTTTTTTTCAAAATTAAAGCTGATAAAATTTCCTACAAAATAGTTATTTGCATTTTTCTTGTAGGACCAACCATAAGCGAGTTATAGAGTTGGATATAAATAATATTTAACAAAAATTTGCTTTAAAATAAAATGTTTGAAAAACTGAAATTAAACTAATTTAATTGTGTCTAACACTTTAGTAGAGGAAAAAGAAGAAGACATAAAAGTCACTAAAGGTTTCAAAGTTGTCTTTAATCGTCATATTAATAACAATAACATTAATAATAATAATACTAATAGTACTAAATTTGCTTATATGCAAACGCTTAATTAAGGTAACAGTGTTTTGGTTTCTTGCTCATATCTCGAAAACAGTTACTCCTATCAATTCTTATCTTTTTACTAAAATTCAAGCTGATAAAATTTCCTACAAAATAGTTATTTGCATTTTTTATGTAGGACTAACCATAAGCGAGATATAAGATTGAAAATAATTAATATTTAAAAAAGAAGTGCTTTAACAGAAAATGTCTTGTGATTTAAAATACACTTAATTTATTAGGTCCAATACTTTATTAAAAAAAAAAGGGGGTGACATATAAGTCACTGAAGTCTTCAGAGTCGATTTTAAATGCTGCATTTTCGTCTTCGTCTCAAACATTGAAAACTGAATTACATTTTTGTTCTGAAACGGTAACAGTTTTTACTTTGGTTATTTGCTTATATCTCGAAAACAGTTACTCCTATCAATTTTTATCTTTCTTTCAAAATTAAAGCTGATAACATTTCCTACAAAATAGTTATTTGCATTTTTCTTGTAGGACCAATCATAAGCGAGTTATAAAGTTGGATATAAATAATATTTAACAAAAACTTGCTTAAAAATAAAATGTTTAAAATACTGAAATTAAACTAAATTAATTGTGTCTAACACTTTAGTAGAGAAAAAAGAAAAAGACATAAAAGTCACCAAAGTCTTCAAAATCGTTTTTAGTCGTCATATTAATAACAATAACATTAATAATAATAATACTAATAGTACTAAATCTGCTTATATGCAAGCGCTTTATTAAGGTAACAGTTTTTTGGTTTCTTGCTTATATCTCGAAAACAGTTACTTCTATGAATTTTTGTCTTTCCTTCAAAATTAAAGCTGATAAAATATTCTACAAAATAGTTATATGCATTTTTCTTGTAGGACCAACCATAAGCGAGTATAGAGTTGGATATAAATAATATTTACCAAAAATTTGCTTCAAAATAAAATGTTTGAAAAACTGAAATTAAACTAATTTAACTGTGTCTAACACTTTAGTAGAGAAAAAAGGAAAAGACATTAAAGTCACTAAAGGTTTCAGAGTTGTTTTTAGTTGTCATATTAATAACAATAACATTAATAATAATAATAATACTAATAGTACTAAATTTGCTTATATGCAAACGCTTAATTAAGGTAACAGTGTTTTGGTTTCTTGCTTATATCTCGAAAACAGTTACTCCTATCAATTTTTATCTTTTTACTAAAATTCAAGCTGATAAAATTTCCTACAAAATAGTTATTTGCATTTTTCATGTAGGACTAACCATAAGCGAGATATATGATTGAAAATAATTAATATTTAAAAAAAAAGTGCTTTAACAGAAAATGTCTTGTGATTTAAAATACACTTAATTTATTGGGTCCAATACTTTATTAGAAG
Source organism: Tribolium castaneum (assembly GCF_031307605.1). NCBI lineage: Eukaryota > Metazoa > Arthropoda > Insecta > Coleoptera > Tenebrionidae > Tribolium > Tribolium castaneum. Next base: position 15,754,560 of record NC_087402.1, read on the forward strand.
AAAAAGGAAGTGACATAAAAGTCACTGAAGTCTTCAGAGTCGTTTTTAAATGCTGCAGTTTCGTCTTCGTCTCAAACATTGAAAACCGAATTACATTTTTGTTCAGTAACAGTCACAGTTTTTTTACTGGTTTTTTGCTTATATCTCGAAAACAGTTACTCCTATCAATTTTTATCTTTTTTTCAAAATTAAAGCTGATAAAATTTCCTACAAAATAGTTATTTGCATTTTTCTTGTAGGACCAACCATAAGCGAGTTATAGAGTTGGATATAAATAATATTTAACAAAAATTTGCTTTAAAATAAAATGTTTGAAAAACTGAAATTAAACTAATTTAATTGTGTCTAACACTTTAGTAGAGGAAAAAGAAGAAGACATAAAAGTCACTAAAGGTTTCAAAGTTGTCTTTAATCGTCATATTAATAACAATAACATTAATAATAATAATACTAATAGTACTAAATCTGCTTATATGCAAGCGCTTTATTAAGGTAACAGTTTTTTGGTTTCTTGCTTATATCTCGAAAACAGTTACTCCTATGAATTTTTGTCTTTCTTTCAAAATTAAAGCTGATAAAATATTCTACAGAATAGTTATTTGCATTTTTCTTGTAGGACCAACCATAAGCGAGTTATAGAGTTGGATATAAATAATATTTAACAAAAATTTGCTTTAAAATAAAATGTTTGAAAAACTGAAATTAAACTAATTTAACTGTGTCTAACACTTTAGTAGAGAAAAAAGGAAAAGACATAAAAGTCACAAAAGGTTTCAGAGTTGTCTTTAGTTGTCATATTAATAACAATAACATTAATAATAATAATACTAATAGTACTAAATTTGCTTATATGCAAACGCTTAATTAAGGTAACAGTGTTTTGGTTTCTTGCTTATATCTCGAAAACAGTTACTCCTATCAATTTTTATTTTTTTACTAAAATTCAAGCTGATAAAATTTCCTACAAAATGGTTATTTGCATTTTTCATGTAGGACTAACCATAAGCGAGATATATGATTGAAAATAATTAATATTTAAAAAAAAAGTGCTTTAACAGAAAACGTGTTGTGATTTAAAATACACTTAATTTATTGGGTCCAATACTTAATTAGAAGAAAAAGGAAGTGACATAAAAGTCACTGAAGTCTTCAGAGTCGTTTTTAAATGCTGCAGTTTGGTCTTCGTCTCAAACATTGAAAACCGAATTACATTTTTGTTCAGTAACAGTCACAGTTTTCTTATTGGTTTTTTGCTTATATCTCGAAAACAGTTACTCCTATCAATTTTTATCTTTCTTTCAAAATTAAAGCTGATAACATTTCCTACAAAATAGTTATTTGCATTTTTCTTGTAAGACCAACCATAAGCGAGTTATAAAGTTGGATATAAATAATATTTAACAAAAACTTGCTTAAAAATAAAATGTTTGAAATACTGAAATTAAACTAAATTAATTGTGTCTAACACTTTAGTAGAGAAAAAAGAAAAAGACATAAAAGTCACCAAAGTCTTCAGAATCGTTTTTAGTCGTCATATTAATAACAATAACATTAATAATAATAATACTAATAGTACTAAAACTGCTTATATGCAAGCGCTTTATTAAGGTAACAGTTTTTTGGTTTCTTGCTTATATCTCGAAAACAGTTACTCCTATGAATTTTTGTCTTTCTTTCAAAATTAAAGCTGATAAAATATTCTACAAAATAGTTATTTGCATTTTTCTTGTAGGACCAACCATAAGCGAGTTATAGAGTTGGATATAAATAATATTTAACAAAAATTTGCTTTAAAATAAAATGTTTGAAAAACGGAAATTAAACTAATTTAACTGTGTCTAACACTTTAGTAGAGAAAAAAGGAAAAGACATAAAAGTCACTAAAGGTTTCAGAGTTGTCTTTAGTTGTCATATTAATAACAATAACATTAATAATAATAATACTAATAGTACTAAATTTGCTTATATGCAAACGCTTAATTAAGGTAACAGTGTTTTGGTTTCTTGCTTATATCTCGAAAACAATTACTCCTATCAATTTTTATCTTTTTACTAAAATTCAAGCTGATAAAATTTCCTACAAAATAGTTATTTGCATTTTTCATGTAGGACTAACCATAAGCGAGGTATATGATTGAAAATAATTAATATTTAAAAAAAAAGTGCTTTAACAGAAAATGTCTTGTGATTTAAAATACACTTAATTTATTGGGTCCAATACTTTATTAGAAGAAAAAGGAAGTGACATAAAAGTCACTGAAGTCTTCAGAGTCGTTTTTAAATGCTGCAGTTTCGTCTTCGTCTCAAACATTGAAAACCGAATTACATTTTTGTTCAGTAACAGTCACAGTTTTCATATTGGTTTTTTGCTTATATCTCGAAAACAGTTACTCCTATCAATTTTTATCTTTTTTTCAAAATTAAAGCTGATAAAATTTCCTACAAAATAGTTATTTGCATTTTTCTTGTAGGACCAACCATAAGCGAGTTATAGAGTTGGATATAAATAATATTTAACAAAAATTTGCTTTAAAATAAAATGTTTGAAAAACTGAAATTAAACTAATTTAATTGTGTCTAACACTTTAGTAGAGGAAAAAGAAGAAGACATAAAAGTCACTAAAGGTTTCAAAGTTGTCTTTAATCGTCATATTAATAACAATAACATTAATAATAATAATACTAATAGTACTAAATTTGCTTATATGCAAACGCTTAATTAAGGTAACAGTGTTTTGGTTTCTTGCTCATATCTCGAAAACAGTTACTCCTATCAATTCTTATCTTTTTACTAAAATTCAAGCTGATAAAATTTCCTACAAAATAGTTATTTGCATTTTTTATGTAGGACTAACCATAAGCGAGATATAAGATTGAAAATAATTAATATTTAAAAAAGAAGTGCTTTAACAGAAAATGTCTTGTGATTTAAAATACACTTAATTTATTAGGTCCAATACTTTATTAAAAAAAAAAGGGGGTGACATATAAGTCACTGAAGTCTTCAGAGTCGATTTTAAATGCTGCATTTTCGTCTTCGTCTCAAACATTGAAAACTGAATTACATTTTTGTTCTGAAACGGTAACAGTTTTTACTTTGGTTATTTGCTTATATCTCGAAAACAGTTACTCCTATCAATTTTTATCTTTCTTTCAAAATTAAAGCTGATAACATTTCCTACAAAATAGTTATTTGCATTTTTCTTGTAGGACCAATCATAAGCGAGTTATAAAGTTGGATATAAATAATATTTAACAAAAACTTGCTTAAAAATAAAATGTTTAAAATACTGAAATTAAACTAAATTAATTGTGTCTAACACTTTAGTAGAGAAAAAAGAAAAAGACATAAAAGTCACCAAAGTCTTCAAAATCGTTTTTAGTCGTCATATTAATAACAATAACATTAATAATAATAATACTAATAGTACTAAATCTGCTTATATGCAAGCGCTTTATTAAGGTAACAGTTTTTTGGTTTCTTGCTTATATCTCGAAAACAGTTACTTCTATGAATTTTTGTCTTTCCTTCAAAATTAAAGCTGATAAAATATTCTACAAAATAGTTATATGCATTTTTCTTGTAGGACCAACCATAAGCGAGTATAGAGTTGGATATAAATAATATTTACCAAAAATTTGCTTCAAAATAAAATGTTTGAAAAACTGAAATTAAACTAATTTAACTGTGTCTAACACTTTAGTAGAGAAAAAAGGAAAAGACATTAAAGTCACTAAAGGTTTCAGAGTTGTTTTTAGTTGTCATATTAATAACAATAACATTAATAATAATAATAATACTAATAGTACTAAATTTGCTTATATGCAAACGCTTAATTAAGGTAACAGTGTTTTGGTTTCTTGCTTATATCTCGAAAACAGTTACTCCTATCAATTTTTATCTTTTTACTAAAATTCAAGCTGATAAAATTTCCTACAAAATAGTTATTTGCATTTTTCATGTAGGACTAACCATAAGCGAGATATATGATTGAAAATAATTAATATTTAAAAAAAAAGTGCTTTAACAGAAAATGTCTTGTGATTTAAAATACACTTAATTTATTGGGTCCAATACTTTATTAGAAGAAAAAGGAAGTGACATAAAAGTCACTGAAGTCTTCAGAGTCGTTTTTAAATGCTGCAGTTTCGTCTTCGTCTCAAACATTGAAAACCGAATTACATTTTTGTTCAGTAACAGTCACAGTTTTTTTACTGGTTTTTTGCTTATATCTCGAAAACAGTTACTCCTATCAATTTTTATCTTTTTTTCAAAATTAAAGCTGATAAAATTTCCTACAAAATAGTTATTTGCATTTTTCTTGTAGGACCAACCATAAGCGAGTTATAGAGTTGGATATAAATAATATTTAACAAAAATTTGCTTTAAAATAAAATGTTTGAAAAACTGAAATTAAACTAATTTAATTGTGTCTAACACTTTAGTAGAGGAAAAAGAAGAAGACATAAAAGTCACTAAAGGTTTCAAAGTTGTCTTTAATCGTCATATTAATAACAATAACATTAATAATAATAATACTAATAGTACTAAATTTGCTTATATGCAAACGCTTAATTAAGGTAACAGTGTTTTGGTTTCTTGCTCATATCTCGAAAACAGTTACTCCTATCAATTCTTATCTTTTTACTAAAATTCAAGCTGATAAAATTTCCTACAAAATAGTTATTTGCATTTTTTATGTAGGACTAACCATAAGCGAGATATAAGATTGAAAATAATTAATATTTAAAAAAGAAGTGCTTTAACAGAAAATGTCTTGTGATTTAAAATACACTTAATTTATTAGGTCCAATACTTTATTAAAAAAAAAAGGGGGTGACATATAAGTCACTGAAGTCTTCAGAGTCGATTTTAAATGCTGCATTTTCGTCTTCGTCTCAAACATTGAAAACTGAATTACATTTTTGTTCTGAAACGGTAACAGTTTTTACTTTGGTTATTTGCTTATATCTCGAAAACAGTTACTCCTATCAATTTTTATCTTTCTTTCAAAATTAAAGCTGATAACATTTCCTACAAAATAGTTATTTGCATTTTTCTTGTAGGACCAATCATAAGCGAGTTATAAAGTTGGATATAAATAATATTTAACAAAAACTTGCTTAAAAATAAAATGTTTAAAATACTGAAATTAAACTAAATTAATTGTGTCTAACACTTTAGTAGAGAAAAAAGAAAAAGACATAAAAGTCACCAAAGTCTTCAAAATCGTTTTTAGTCGTCATATTAATAACAATAACATTAATAATAATAATACTAATAGTACTAAATCTGCTTATATGCAAGCGCTTTATTAAGGTAACAGTTTTTTGGTTTCTTGCTTATATCTCGAAAACAGTTACTTCTATGAATTTTTGTCTTTCCTTCAAAATTAAAGCTGATAAAATATTCTACAAAATAGTTATATGCATTTTTCTTGTAGGACCAACCATAAGCGAGTATAGAGTTGGATATAAATAATATTTACCAAAAATTTGCTTCAAAATAAAATGTTTGAAAAACTGAAATTAAACTAATTTAACTGTGTCTAACACTTTAGTAGAGAAAAAAGGAAAAGACATTAAAGTCACTAAAGGTTTCAGAGTTGTTTTTAGTTGTCATATTAATAACAATAACATTAATAATAATAATAATACTAATAGTACTAAATTTGCTTATATGCAAACGCTTAATTAAGGTAACAGTGTTTTGGTTTCTTGCTTATATCTCGAAAACAGTTACTCCTATCAATTTTTATCTTTTTACTAAAATTCAAGCTGATAAAATTTCCTACAAAATAGTTATTTGCATTTTTCATGTAGGACTAACCATAAGCGAGATATATGATTGAAAATAATTAATATTTAAAAAAAAAGTGCTTTAACAGAAAATGTCTTGTGATTTAAAATACACTTAATTTATTGGGTCCAATACTTTATTAGAAGAAAAAGGAAGTGACATAAAAGTCACTGAAGTCTTCAGAGTCGTTTTTAAATGCTGCAGTTTCGTCTTCGTCTCAAACATTGAAAACCGAATTACATTTTTGTTCAGTAACAGTCACAGTTTTTTTACTGGTTTTTTGCTTATATCTCGAAAACAGTTACTCCTATCAATTTTTATCTTTTTTTCAAAATTAAAGCTGATAAAATTTCCTACAAAATAGTTATTTGCATTTTTCTTGTAGGACCAACCATAAGCGAGTTATAGAGTTGGATATAAATAATATTTAACAAAAATTTGCTTTAAAATAAAATGTTTGAAAAACTGAAATTAAACTAATTTAATTGTGTCTAACACTTTAGTAGAGGAAAAAGAAGAAGACAAGAAAGACAAAAATTTATAGGAGTAACTGTTTTCGAGATATAAGCAAGAAACCAAAAAACTGTTACCTTAATAAAGCGCTGCATATAAGCAGATTTAGTACTATTAGTATTATTATTATTAATGTTATTGTTATTAATATGACGACTAAAAACGATTTTGAAAACTTTGGTGACTTTTATGTCTTTTTCTTTTTTCTCTACTAAAGTGTTAGACACAATTAATTTAGTTTAATTTCAGTATTTCAAACATTTTATTTTTAAGCAAGTTTTTGTTAAATATTATTTATATCCAACTTTATAACTCGCTTATGGTTGGTCCTACAAGAAAAATGCAAATAACTATTTTGTAGGAAATGTTATCAGCTTTAATTTTGAAAGAAAGATAAAAATTGATAGGAGTAACTGTTTTCGAGATATAAGCAAAAAACCAAAGTAAAAACTGTTACCGTTTCAGAACAAAAATGTAATTCAGTATTCAATGTTTGAGACGAAGACGAAAATGCAGCATTTAAAATCGACTCTGAAGACTTCAGTGACTTATATGTCACTCCCTTTTTTTTCTAATAAAGTATTGGACCTAATAAATTAAGTGTATTTTAAATCACAAGACATTTTCTGTTAAAGCACTTCTTTTTTAAATATTAATTATTTTCAATCTTATATCTCGCTTATGGTTAGTCCTACATAAAAAATGCAAATAACTATTTTGTAGGAAATTTTATCAGCTTGAATTTTAGTAAAAAGATAAAAATTGATAGGAGTAACTGTTTTCGAGATATGAGCAAGAAACCAAACCACTGTTACCTTAATTAAGCGTTTGCATATAAGCAAATTTAGTACTATTAGTATTATTATTATTAATGTTATTGTTATTAATATGACGATTAAAGACAACTTTGAAACCTTTAGTGACTTTTTTTCTTGCTTATTTCTCGAAAACAGTTACTCCTATCAATTTTTATCTTTTTACTAAAATTAAAGCTGATAAAATTTCCTACAAAATAGTTATTTGCATTTTTCTTGTAGGACCAACCATAAGCGAGTTATAGAGATGGATATAAATAATATTTAACAAAAATTTGCTTTAAAATAAAATGTTTGAAATACTGAAATTAAACTAAATTAATTGTGTCTAACACTTTAGTAGAGGAAAAAGAAAAAGACATAAAAGTCACTGAAGGTTTCAGAGTCGTTTTTAGTCGTCATATTAATAACAATAACATTAATAATAATAATACTAATAGTACTAAATTTGCTTATATGCAAACGCTTAATTAAGGTAACAGTGTTTTGGTTTCTTGCTTATATCTCGATAACAGTTACTCCTATCAATTTTTATCTTTTTACTAAAATTAAAGCTGATAAAATTTCCTACAAAATAGTTATTTGCATTTTTTTGTAAGACCAACCATAAGCGAGTTATAGAGTTGGATATAAATAATCTTCAACAAAAATTTGCTTTAAAATAAAATGTTTGAAAAACCGAAATTAAACTAAATTAATTGAGTCTAACACTTTAGTATAGGAAAAAGGAGAAGACATAAAAGTCACCAAAGTCTTTAGAGTCTTTTCTAGTCGTCATTTTAATAACAATAACATTAATAATAATAATACTAATAGTACTAAATTTGCTTATATGCAAGCGCTTTATTAAGGTAACAGTTTTTTGGTTTTTTGCTTATATCTCAAAAACAGTTACTCCTATCAATTTTTATCTTTTTACTAAAATTAAAGCTGATAAAATTTCCTACAAAATAGTTATTTGCATTTTTTTTGTTGGACCAAGCATAAACGAGTTATAGAGATGGATATAAATAATATTTAACAAAAATTTGCTTTAAAATAAAATGTTTGAAATACTGAAATTAAACTAAATTAATTGTGTCTAACACTTTAGTAGAGGAAAAAGAAAAAGACATAAGAGTCACTAAAGGTTTTAGAGTCGTCTTTAGTCGTCATATTAATAACAATAACATTAATAATAATAATACTAATAGTACTAAATTTGCTTATATGCAAGCGCTTAATTAAGGTAACAGTTTCTTGCTTATATCTCGAAAACAGTTACTCCTATCAATTTTTATTTTTTACTAAAATTAAAGCTTATAAAATTTCCTACAAAATAGTTATTTGCATTTTCTATGTAGAACTAACCATAAGCGAGATATAAGTTTGTAAATAATTAATATTTAAAAAAAAATTGCTTTAACAGAAAATGTCTTGTGATTTAAAATACACTTAATTTAATGGGTCCAATACTTTATTAGAAGAAAAAAAAGGTGACATAAAAGTCACTGAAGGTTTCAGAGTCGTCTTTAGTCGTCATATTATTAACAATAACATTAATAATAATAATACTATTAGTACTAAATTAGCTTATATGCAAACGCTTAATTAAGGTAACAGTTTTTTGGTTTCTTGCTTATATCTCGAAAACAGTTACTCCTATCAATTTTTATCTATTTTTATTTTTATATCAAATTTTTGTTAAAGATTATTTATATCCAACTCTATAACTCGCTTATAGTTGGTCCTACAAAAAAATGCAAAAAACTATTTTGTATAAAATTTTATCAGCTTTAATTTTGAAGGAAAGATAAAAATTGATAGGAGTAACTGTTTTCGAGATAAAAGCAAAAAACCAAAGTGAAAACTGTAACAGTTACTAAACAAAAATGTAATTCAGTATTTAATGTTTGAGACGAAGACGAAAATGTAGCATTTACTGTCACCTCCTTTTTCTTCTAATTAAGTATTGGACTCAATAAATTAAGTGTATTTTAAATCACAAGACATTTTCTGTTAAAGCACATTTTTTTTAATTATTAATTATTTTCAAACTTATATCTTGCTTATGGTTAGTTCTACATGAAAAATGCAAATAACGATTTTGAAGGAAATTTTATCAGCTTTAATTTTGGTGAAAAGGTAAAAACTGATAGGAGTAACTGTTTTCGAGATATAAGCAAACAACAAAAAAACTGTTACCTTAATTAAGCGCTTGCATATAAGCAAATTTAGTACTAATAGTATTGTTATTATTAATGTTATTGTTATTAATATGACGACTAAAGACGATTCTGAAGAGTTTAGTGACTTTTATGTCTCCTCCTTTTTCTGTTTTCGAGATATAGGCAAGAAACCAAAAAACTGTTACCTTAATAAAGCGCTTGCATATAAGCAGATTTAGTACTATTAGTATTATTATTATTAATGTTATTGTTATTAATATGACGACTAAAAACGATTCTGAAGACTTTGGTGACTTTTATGTCTTTTTCTTTTTTCTCTACTAAAGTGTTAGACACAATTAATTTAGTTTAATTTCAGTATTTCAAACATTTTATTTTTAAGCAAGTTTTTGTTAAATATTATTTATATCCAACTTTATAACTCGCTTATGGTTGGTCCTACAAGAAAAATGCAAATAACTATGTTGTAGGAAATGTTATCAGCTTTAATTTTGAAAGAAAGATAAAAATTGATAGGAGTAACTGTTTTCGAGATATAAGCAAAAAACCAAAGTAAAAACTGTTACCGTTTCAGAACAAAAATGTAATTCAGTTAAAGACGATTCTGAAGAGTTTAGTGACTTTTATGTCTCCTCCTTTTTCCTCTACTAAAGTGTTAGACACAATTAATTTAGTTTAATTTCGGTTTTTCAAACATTCTATTTTAAAGCAAATTTTTGTTTAATATTATTTATATCCAACTCTATAACTTGCTTATGCTTGGTCCTACAAGAAAAATGTAAATAACTATTTTGGTGTTTTTGAGACATAAGCAAAAAACCAAAGTGAAAACTGTTACAGTTACTTAACAAAAATGTAATTCAGTTTTCAATGTTTGAGACGAAGACGAAAATGCAGCATTTAAAAACGACTCTGAAGACTTCAGTGACTTTTATGTCACCTCCTTTTTCTTCTAATAAAGTATTGGACTCAATAAATTAAGTGTATTTTAAATCACAAGACATTTTCTGTTAAAGCACTTTTTTTTTAAATATTAATTATTTTCAAACTTATATCTCGCTTATGGTTAGTCCTACATAAAAAATGCAAATAAATATTTTGTAGGAAATTTTATCAGCTTTAATTTTAGTAAAATGATAACAATTGATAGGAGTAACTGTTTTTGAGATATAAGCAAGAAACTGTTACTTTAATTAACCGCTTGCATATAAGCAAATTTAGTAATATTAGTATTATTATTATTAATGTTATTGTTATTAATATGACGACTAAAAACGACTCTCAAGACTTTGGTGACTTTTATGTCATCTCCTTTTACCTCTACTAAAGTGTTAGTCTTAGTTTATTTTAATTTCGGTTTTTCAAACATTTTATTTTAAAGCAAATTTTTGTTAAAGATTATTTATATCCAACTCTATAACTCGCTTATGGTTGGTCCTACAAAAAAATGCAAATAACTATTTTGTAGGAAATTTTATCAGCTTTAATTTTGAAAAAAAGATAAAAATTCATAGGAGTAACTGTTTTCGAGATATAAGCAAGAAACCAAAAAACTGTTACCTTAATTAAGCGTTTGCATATAAGCAAATTTAGTACTATTAGTATTATTATTATTAATGTTATTGTTATTAATATGACGACTAAAGACGACTCTGAAACATTTAGTGACTTTTATGTCTTCTCCTTTTTCCTCTACTAAAGTGTTAGACACAATTAATTTAGTTTAATTCCGGTTTTTCAAGCATTTTATTTTAAAGCAAATTTTTGTTAAATATTATTTATATCCAACTCTATAACTCGTTTATTCTTGGTCCTACAAGAAAAATGTAAATAACTATTTTGTTGGAAATTTTATCAGCTTTAATTTTGAAAAAAAGATAAAATTTGATAGGAGTAACTGTTTTCGAGATATAAGCAAAAAACCAATATTATTATTATTATTATTATTATTATTATTATTATTATTGTTATTATTATTATTATTATTATTATTATTATTAACTTTTGTATAGTAAATGTTTTTATACCAGTTTTAAAATGAGTTATTAATTTTATTCAATTTCTTGCCTAAAAACACAGATCACAGATGATCTCTTGCATAGAAATGAGAAAACGCTCATATAACACACAAAATAAGCATCATTTTTGCTTAGAAAAACTAAGCTTTAATTTAGAAAGAAATTCATTATTATAAGTATTATTATCATTATTATTATTATTATTATTATTATTATTATTATTATTATTATTATTATTATTATTATTATTATTATTATTATTACTATTATTATTATTATTATTATTATTATTATTATTATTAACTTTTGTATAGTAAATGTTTTTATACCAGTTTTAAAATGAGTTATTAATTTTATTCAATTTCTTGCCTAAAAGCACAGATCACAGATGATCTCTTGCATAGAAATGAGAAAACGCTCATATAACACACAAAATAAGCATCATTTTTGCTTAGAAAAACTAAGCTTTAATTTTCTTCTTTTTTCTTCTAATAAAGTATTGGACCCAATAAATTAAGTGTATTTTAAATCACAAGACATTTTCTATTAAAACACTTTTTTTTAATTATTAATTATTTTCAAACTTATATCTCGCTTATGATTAGTTCTACATGAAAAATGCAAATAACTATTTTGTAGGAAATTTTATCACCTTTAATTTTGATGAAAAAGTAAAAATTGTTAGGAGTAACTGTTTTCGAGATATAAGCAAAAAACAAAAAAACTGTTACCTTAAGTAAGCGCTTGCATATAAGCAATTTTAGTACTACTAGTATTGTTATTATAAATGTTATTGTTATTAATATGACGACTAAAGACAACTCTAAGACTTTAGTGACTTTTATGTCTCCTCCTTTTTCCTCTACTAAAGTGTTAGACACAATTAATTTAGTTTAATTTCAGTTTTTCAAACATTTTATTTTAAAGCAAATTTTTGTTAAATATTAAAAACTATAAAATGGGTTAGATTGCCTAAAAACACAGATCTCACATGATCTTTTGCATAGAAATGAGAAAACGCTCATGTAACACACAAAATAAGCTCCATTTTTCCTTATTAAAAGTATTATTATTATTATTACTTATGTTACTATTACTTTTATTATTATTATTATTATTATTATTATTATTATTATTATTATTATTAATTTTATTATTATTAAAAACTGATTATAACTTTTGTATAGTAAATGTTTTTATACCAGTTTTAAAATGAGTTATTAATTTTAGACAATTTGTTGCCTAAAAACACAGATCACAGATGATTTCTTGCATAGAAATGAGAAAACGCTCATATAACACACAAAATAAGCTTCATTTTTGCTTAGAAAACTAAGCTTACTTTTATTACTATTATTATTTTCATTATTATTATTATTAATATTATTATTATTACTATTATTATTATTATTATTATTATTATTATTATTATTATTATTATTATTATTATTATTATTATTATTATTATTATTATTATTATTGTTATTATTATTATTATTAAAAACTTATATTAAACAGACAGAAAACGTCGTATTCTGACACAAAAAAACGAATTACGTTATAGACTTGACGAGATCGGCGTATCTCGGACTCTTATAGGACTCTTATAGGGTCAAAAAGTATCAGTTTGGATTAAAACAAATTATTTTTGTTGAGTCTCAGTCTGAATTGTTTATCAGTTCAAACAAAAACGGCTTATTTTAGACGATCTTTTGCTTTGAACAAGAAAACTTACATCGAACAGATTAAAAACGTATTAATCTGGCATAAAAGAGCAATTTATGTATCACTTCGGATAAAGGCAGCTAATCCTATTCGTTTTATTGCTTAAAATAGACAAAATTGTTAATAAATCTAACAAAAACGCTGTATTCTAGCACAAAATACTAATTACATTATAGTTTCGACGAGAATAGCTTATTTGGAATGATTCTATGCATCCAAACGAGTAAATTTTTATTAAACAGATGCCAAACATCATGTTTTGTCCTATAAAGACATTTTATATTGCAGTTTGTATTAAAACAAAATATTTTCGTTGATTCTTTGTTAGAAGCAGCAAACCTAACATTAAAGAATCTGAAAACTTTGTATTCGGACACAAACCACCGAATTTTGTATCAGTTTAGACAAAAACGGTTGATTTTCGACAATATTTTGCTTTGAACAAGAAAACTTATATCAAACTGACTAAAAACGTCTTATTTTAGCACAAAACAAAAGATTTGCGTTATAGTCTTAACGAGAGCTGTTAATTTCAAACGGTTCTATGCTTTGAAACGAGTAAACTTTCACTGTACAGAGGAAAAACATCTTATTTCGCCTTTTAAAAACGATTCATGCCACAGTTTGGATAAAAACCAATTATTTTCGTTAATTCATTGTTACAAACATGAAACCTTACATCAAAGTAACTGAAAACCCCTTATTCAGGCACAGAAATTCGAATTACGTTTCAGTCTGGACAAAAACTGCTTACTTTAGACGATCCTTTGTTTTGAATACAAAAACTTACATTAAAAAGATTAAAAACGTCTTATTCTGGCTGAAAACTGCAAATTATATATTACTCTAGATAAAAGCAATTTATCCTGATTACTCCTTTACTTAGAATAGAGTAAACTTGTATAAAACTTAATAAAAACTTTAAATTTCGTCTCAAAGAAATAATTTACGTTATAGTTTTGACCAGCACTGTTTATTTCAAACGATTTTATGATTCGAAACTAATGAACTTTTATGGGGGAGATGCAAAACCACATATTACAATATAAAGCGTTGTTTTAAAGCAAATTATTACCTTTTGCAACAAGAAATTTCACGTCAAAGAAACTGAAATCATCGTATCCATGCACAAATATCGAATTACGTATCAGTTTAGGCAAATACAGCTTATTTTAAACGATTCCTTGCTATAAACAAGAAAAATTTTATCAAACATATTGAAAATGTCTTATTCTCGAAAATAAGAGCAAATTATGTATCAGTTTTAACAAAAGCGGATTACTTTGTTTGATTCTATGCTTAGAGTAGAGTAAACTACTATAAAACGTAATGAAAACTCTATATTCAAGCTCAAAAGAACAAATTACGTTATAGTTTTGACAAAAAAAAAATTATTTCGGACGACTACATATTTCGAAGTAAGCAAACTTTAATTGAACAAGTGCAAAAGCTAATACTTTGCTTTAAAATAACGATTTATGTGGTAATATGGTATTTTGCATCTGTCCTATAAAAGTTTACTCGTTTCGCTCCATTGAATCATTCGAAATAAATTATTTTGACACAACAACGAAAATAATTTTTTTGTTTAAACTGTAACATGTCGTTTTTATAAAACGAACTAAGACGTTTGGCATCTGTTTAGTGAAAGTTTTCTCGTTTGGGGGCATAAAATCGTTTGAAATTAACAGTTCTGGTCAAAACTATAACTTAAATTATTTCTTTGAGACGAAATTTAAAGTTTTCATTAAGTTTTATACAAGTTTGCTCTATTCTAAGCAAAGGAGTAATCAGGATAAACTGCTTTTATCCAAAGTAATACATAATTTGCAGTTTTGAGCCAGAATAAGACGTTTTTAATCTTTTTAATGTAAGTTTTCGTATTCAAAAGAAAGAATCGTCTAAAATAAGCAATTTGTGTCCAGACTGAAACGTAATTTGATTTTCTGGGCCTGAATAAGAGGTTTTCAGTTTCTTTGATGTAAGGTTTCTTGTTTGTAACAATGAATAAACGAAAATCATTGGTTTTAATCCAAACTGTGACAAAAATCGTGTTTTAAAGGCGAAATCAGACGTTTTGCCTCTGTTCAGTGAAAGTATACTGGTTTCAAAGCATAGAATCGTTTGAAATTAACAGTTCTCATCAAGACTATAACGCAAATCTTTAAAGTGATACAAAGAAATAATTTACGTAATAGTTTTGACCAGAACTGTTAATTTCAAACGATTTTATGCCCCCAAACGAGAAAACTTTCACTAAACAGATGCCAAAGGTCTTAGTTCGTTTTATAAAAGCGACTTATGTTACAGTTTAAACAAAAACAAATTATTTGTGTTGTTGTTGTGTCAAAATAATTTATTTCTAATGATTCAATGGAGCGAAACGGGTAAACTTTTATAGGACAGATGCAAAATACCATATTACCACATAAATCATTATTTTAAAGCAAAGTATTAGCTTTTGCACATGTTCAATTAAAGTTTGCTTACTTCGAAGTATGTAATCGTCCGAAATATTTTTTTTTGTCAAAACTATAACGTAATTTGTTCTTTTGAGCTTGAATATAGAGTTTTCATTACGTTTTATAGTAGTTTACTCTACTCTAAGCATAGAATCAAACGGAGTAATCCGCTTTTGTTAAAACTGATACATAATTTGCTCTTATTTTCGAGAATAAGACGTTTTCAATATGCTTGATAAAATTTTTCTTGTTTATAGCAAGGAATCGTTTAAAATAAGCTGTATTTGCCTAAACTGATACGTAATTAGATATTTATGTATGGATACGAAGTTTTCAGTTTCTTTGACGTGAAATTTCTTGTTGCAAAAGGTAATACTTTGCTTTAAAACAACGCTTTATATGGTAATATGTGGTTTTGCATCTGCCCCATAAAAGTTCATTAGTTTCGAATCATAATTTCGTTTGAAATAAACAGTGCTGGTCAAAACTATAACGTAAATTATTTCTTTGAGACGAAATTTAAAGTTTTCATTAAGTTTTATACAAGTTTACTCTATTCTAAGTAAAGGAGTAATCAGGATAAATTGCTTTTATCTAGAGTAATATATAATTTGCAGTTTTCAGCCAGAATAAGACGTTTTTAATCTTTTTAATGTAAGTTTTCGTGTTCAAAACAAAGGATCGTCTAAAATAAGCAGTTTTTGTCCAGACTGAAAAGTAATTCGAATTTCTGTGCCTAAATAAGGGGTTTTCAGTTTCTTTGATGTAAGGTTTCTTGTTTGTAACAATGAATTAACAAAAATAATTGGTTTTTATCCAAACTGTGGCATGAATCAGCTTTAAGACTATAACGCAAATCTTTTGTTTTGTGCTAAAATAAGACGTTTTTAGTCAGTTTGATATAAGCTTTCTTGTTCAAAGCAAAATATTGTCGAAAATCAACCGTTTTTGTCTAAACTGAAACAAAATTCGGTGGTTTGTGTCCGAATACAAAGTTTTCAGATTCTTTAATGTTAGGTTTGCTGCTTCTAACAAAGAATCAACGAAAATATTTTGTTTTAATACAAACTGCAATTTAAAATGTCTTTATAGGACAAAACATGATGTTTGGCATCTGTTTATTAAAAATTTAGCATAGAATCATTCCAAATAAGCTATTCTCGTCGAAACTATAATGTAATTAGTATTTTGTGCTAGAATACAGCGTTTTTGTTAGATTTATTAACAATTTTGTCTATTTTAAGCAATGAAACGAATAGGATTAGCTGCCTTTATCCAAAGTGATACATAAATTGCTTTTTTATGCCAGATTAATACGTTTTTAGTCTGTTCGATGTAAGTTTTCTTGTTCAAAGCAAAAGATCGTCTAAAGTAAGCCGTTTTTGTTTGAACTGATGAACAATTCAGACTGAGAGTCAACAAAAATAATTTGTTTTAATCCAAACTGATAATTTTTGACCCTATAAGAGTCCTATAAGAGTCCGAGATACGCCGTTCTCGTCAAGTCTATAACGTAATTCGTTTTTTTGTCTCAGAATACGACGTTTTCTGTCTGTTTAATATAAGTTTTTAATAATAATAATAATAATAATAACAATAATAATAATAATAATAATAATAATAATAACAATAATAATAATAATAATAATAATAATAATAATAATAATAATAATAATAATAATAATAAAAATAATAATAGAAATAAAAGTAAGCTTAGTTTTCTAAGCAAAAATGAAGCTTATTTTGTGTGTTATATGAGCGCTTTCTCATTTCTATGCAAGAAATCATCTGTGATCTGTATTTTTAGGCAAGAAATTGTCTAAAATTAATAACTCATTTTAAAACTGGTATAAAAACATTTACTATACAAAAGTTAATAATAATAATAATAATAATAATAATAATAATAATAATAATAATAGTAATAATAATAATAATAATAATAATAATAATAATAATAATAATAATAATAATAATAATAATAATAATAATAATAGTAATAAAAGAAACAATAATAATAATAATAATAATAATAATAATAATAATAATGATAATAATACTTATAATAATAAATTTCTTTCTAAATTAAAGCTTAGTTTTTCTAAGCAAAAATGATGCTTATTTTGTGTTATCTGAGCGTTTTCTCATTTCTATGCAAGAGATCATCTGTGATCTGTGTTTTTAGGCAAGAAATTGTCTAAAATTAATAACTCATTTTAAAACTGGTATAAAAACATTTACTATACAAAAGTTATAATCGGTCTTTAATAATAATAATATTAATAATTATAATAATAATAATAATAATAATAATAATAATAATAATAATAATAGTAATAATAATAATAAAAATAATAGTAGTAAGCTTAGTTTTCTAAGCCAAAATGAAGCTTATTTTGTGTTATATGAGCGTTTTCTCATTTCTATGCAAAAGATCATGTGTGATCTGTGTTTTAAGTTGTGTCAGAATACGACGTTTTCTGTCTGTTTAATATAAGTTTTTAATAATAATAATAATAATAATAATAATAATAATAATAATAATAATAATAATAATAATAATAACAATAATAATAATAATAATAATAATAATAATAGTAATAGTAACAAAAGTAATAATAATAATAATACTTTTAAAAAGGAAAAATGGAGCTTATTTTGTGTGTTACATGAGCGTTTTCTCATTTTTATGCAAAAGATCATGTGTGATCTGTGTTTTTAGGCAATCTAAGCCAATTTATAGTTTTTAATATTTAACAAAAATTTGCTTTAAAATAAAATGTTTGAAAAACCGAAATTAAACTAAATTAATTGTGTCTAACACTTTAGTAGAGGAAAAAGGAGGAGACATAAAAGTCACTAAAGTCTTAAAGTTGTCTTTAGTCGTCATATTAATAACAATAACATTTATAATAACAATACTAGTAATACTAAATTTGCTTATATGCAAGCGCTTAATTAAGGTAACAGTTTTTTTGTTTTTTGCCTATATCTCGAAAACAGTTACTCGTATCATATTTTACTTTTTCACCAAAATTAAAGGTGATAAAATTTCCTACAAAATAGTTATTTGCAT
Organism: Tribolium castaneum; assembly: GCF_031307605.1. Taxonomy (NCBI): domain Eukaryota; kingdom Metazoa; phylum Arthropoda; class Insecta; order Coleoptera; family Tenebrionidae; genus Tribolium; species Tribolium castaneum. Next base: position 15,773,137 of record NC_087402.1, read on the forward strand.
TTTTCATGTAGAACTAACCATAAGCGAGATATAAGTTTGAAAATAATTTATTAATTAAAAAAAAGTGTTTTAACAGAAAATATCTTGTGATTTAAAATACACTTAATTTGTTGGGTCCAATACTTTATTAGAAGAAAAAGGAGGTGACATAAAAGTCACTGAAGTCTTCAGAGTCGTTTTTAAATGCTGCATTTTTGACTTCGTCTCAAACATTGAAAACTGAATTGCATTTTTATTCAGTAACAGTTACAGTTTTCTTATTGGTTTTTTGCTTATATCTCGAAAACAGTTACTCCTATCAAATTTTATCTTTCTTTCAAAATTAAAGCTGATAAAATTTCCAACAAAATAGTTATTTACATTTTTCTTGTAGGACCAAGCATAAACGAGTTATAGAGTTGGATATAAATAATATTTAACAAAAATTTGCTTTAAAATAAAATGCTTGAAAAACCGGAATTAAACTAAATTAATTGTGTCTAACACTTTAGTAGAAGAAAAAGGAGAAGACATAAAAGTCACTAAATGTTTCAGAGTCGTCTTTAGTCGTCATATTAATAACAATAACATTAATAATAATAATACTAATAATACTAATAATACTAAATTTGCTTATATGCAAACGCTTAATTAACGTAACATTTTTTTGGTTTCTTGCTTATATCTCGAAAACAGTTACTCCTATCAATTTTTATCTTTTTTTCAAAATTAAAGCTGATAATATTTCCTACAAAATAGTTATTTGCATTTTTTTGTAGGACCAACCATAAGCGAGTTATAGAGTTGGATATAAATAATATTTAACAAAAATTTGCTTTAAAATAAAATGTTTGAAAAACCGAAATTAAACTAAATTAATTGAGTCTAACACTTTAGTAGAGGAAAAAGAAAAAGACATAAAAGTCACTAAAGGTTTCAGAGTTGTCTTTAGTTGTCATATTAATAACAATAACATTAATAATAATAATACTAATAGTACTAAATTTGCTTATATGCAAACGCTTAATTAAGGTAACAGTGTTTTGGTTTCTTGCTTATATCTCAAAAACAGTTACTCCTATCAATTTTTATCTTTTTACTAAAATTCAAGCTGATAAAATTTCCTACAAAATAGTTATTTGCATTTTTCATGTAGGACTAACCATAAGCGAGATATATGATTGAAAATAATTAATATTTAAAAAAAAAGTGCTTTAACTGAAAATGTCTTGTGATTTAAAATACACTTAATTTATTGGGTCCAATACTTTATTAGAAGAAAAAGGAAGTGACATAAAAGTCACTGAAGTCTTCTGAGTCGTTTTTAAATGCTTCAGTTTCGTCTTCGTCTCAAACATTGAAAACTGAATTACATTTTTGTTCAGTAACAGTCACAGTTTCCTTATTGGTTTTTTGCTTATATCTCGAAAACAGTTACTCCTATCAATTTTTATCTTTCTGTCAAAATTAAAGCTGATAAAATTTCCTACAAAATAGTTATTTGCATTTTTCTTGTAGGACCAACCATAAGCGAGTTATAGAGTTGGATATAAATAATATTTAACAAAAATTTGCTTTAAAATAAAATGTTTGAAAAACCGAAATTAAACTAAATTAATTGAGTCTAACACTTTAGTAGAGGAAAAAGAAAAAGACATAAAAGTCACTAAAGGTTTCAGAGTTGTCTTTAGTTGTCATATTAATAACAATAACATTAATAATAATAATACTAATAGTACTAAATTTTGTTCTGAAACGGTAACAGTTTTTACTTTGGTTTTTTGCTTATATCTCGAAAACAGTTACTCCTATCAATTTTTATCTTTCTTTCAAAATTAAAGCTGATAACATTTCCTACAAAATAATTATTTGCATTTTTCTTGTAAGACCAACCATAAGCGAGTTATAAAGTTGGATATAAATAATATTTAACAAAAACTTGCTTAAAAATAAAATGTTTGAAATACTGAAATTAAACTAAATTAATTGTGTCTAACACTTTAGTAGAGAAAAAAGAAAAAGACATAAAAGTCACCAAAGTCTTCAGAATCGTTTTTAGTCGTCATATTAATAACAATAACATTAATAATAATAATACTAATAGTACTAAATCTGCTTATATGCAAGCGCTTTATTAAGGTAACAGTTTTTTGGTTTCTTGCTTATATCTCGAAAACAGTTACTCCTATGAATTTTTGTCTTTCTTTCAAAATTAAAGCTGATAAAATATTCTACAAAATAGTTATTTGCATTTTTCTTGTAGGACCAACCATAAGCGAGTTATAGAGTTGGATATAAATAATATTTAACAAAAATTTGCTTTAAAATAAAATGTTTGAAAAACGGAAATTAAACTAATTTAACTGTGTCTAACACTTTAGTAGAGAAAAAAGGAAAAGACATAAAAGTCACTAAAGGTTTCAGAGTTGTCTTTAGTTGTCATATTAATAACAATAACATTAATAATAATAATACTAATAGTACTAAATTTGCTTATATGCAAACGCTTAATTAAGGTAACAGTGTTTTGGTTTCTTGCTTATATCTCGAAAACAGTTACTCCTATCAATTTTTATCTTTTTACTAAAATTCAAGCTGATAAAATTTCCTACAAAATAGTTATTTGCATTTTTCATGTAGGACTAACCATAAGCGAGATATATGATTGAAAATAATTAATATTTAAAAAAAAGTGCTTTAACAGAAAATGTCTTGTGATTTAAAATACACTTAATTTATTGGGTCCAATACTTTATTAGAAAAAAAGGAAGTGACATAAAAGTCACTGAAGTCTTCAGCGTCGTTTTTAAATGCTGCAGTTTCGTCTTCGTCTCAAACATTGAAAACCGAATTACATTTTTGTTCAGTAACAGTCACAGTTTTCATATTGGTTTTTTGCTTATATCTCGAAAACAGTTACTCCTATCAATTTTTATCTTTTTTTCAAAATTAAAGCTGATAAAATTTCCTACAAAATAGTTATTTGCATTTTTCTTGTAGGACCAACCATAAGCGAGTTATAGAGTTGGATATAAATAATATTTAACAAAAATTTGCTTTAAAATAAAATGTTTGAAAAACTGAAATTAAACTAATTTAATTGTGTCTAACACTTTAGTAGAGGAAAAAGAAGAAGACATAAAAGTCACTAAAGGTTTCAAAGTTGTCTTTAATCGTCATATTAATAACAATAACATTAATAATAATAATACTAATAGTACTAAATTTGCTTATATGCAAACGCTTAATTAAGGTAACAGTGTTTTGGTTTCTTGCTTATATCTCGAAAACAGTTACTTCTATCAATTTTTATCTTTTTACTAAAATTCAAGCTGATAAAATTTCCTACAAAATAGTTATTTGCATTTTTTATGTAGGACTAACCATAAGCGAGATATAAAATTGAAAATAATTAATATTTAAAAAAGAAGTGCTTTAACAGAAAATGTCTTGTGATTTAAAATACACTTAATTTATTAGGTCCAATACTTTATTAAAAAAAAAGGGGGTGACATATAAGTCACTGAAGTCTTCAGAGTCGATTTTAAATGCTGCATTTTCGTCTTCGTCTCAAACATTGAAAACTGAATTACATTTTTGTTCTGAAACGGTAACAGTTTTTACTTTGGTTTTTTGCTTATATCTCGAAAACAGTTACTCCTATCAATTTTTATCTTTCTTTCAAAATTAAAGCTGATAACATTTCCTACAAAATAGTTATTTGCATTTTTCTTGTAGGGCCAATCATAAGCGAGTTATAAAGTTGGATATAAATAATATTTAACAAAAACTTGCTTAAAAATAAAATGTTTGAAATACTGAAATTAAACTAAATTAATTGTGTCTAACACTTTAGTAGAGAAAAAAGAAAAAGACATAAAAGTCACCAAAGTCTTCAAAATCGTTTTTAGTCGTCATATTAATAACAATAACATTAATAATAATAATACTAATAGTACTAAATCTGCTTATATGCAAGCGCTTTATTAAGGTAACAGTTTTTTGGTTTCTTGCTTATATCTCGAAAACAGTTACTTCTATGAATTTTTGTCTTTCTTTCAAAATTAAAGCTGATAAAATATTCTACAAAATAGTTATTTGCATTTTTCTTGTAGGACCAACCATAAGCGAGTATAGAGTTGGATATAAATAATATTTAACAAAAATTTGCTTTAAAATAAAATGTTTGAAAAACTGAAATTAAACTAATTTAACTGTGTCTAACACTTTAGTAGAGAAAAAAGGAAAAGACATAAAAGTCACTAAAGGTTTCAGAGTTGTCTTTAGTTGTCATATTAATAACAATAACATTAATAATAATAATAATACTAATAGTACTAGATTTGCTTATATGCAAACGCTTAATTAAGGTAACAGTGTTTTGGTTTCTTGCTTATATCTCGAAAACAGTTACTCCTATCAATTTTTATCTTTTTACTAAAATTCAAGCTGATAAAATTTCCAACAAAATAGTTATTTGCATTTTTCATGTAGGACTAACCGAATTACATTTTTGTTCAGTAACAGTCACAGTTTTCTTACTGGTTTTTTGCTTATATCTCGAAAACAGTTACTCCTATCAATTTTTATCTTTTTTTCAAAATTAAAGCTGATAAAATTTCCTACAAAATAGTTATTTGCATTTTTCTTGTAGGACCAACCATAAGCGAGTTATAGAGATGGATATAAATAATATTTAACAAAAATTTGCTTTAAAATAAAATGTTTGAAATACTGAAATTAAACTAAATTAATTGTGTCTAACACTTTAGTAGAGGAAAAAGAAAAAGACATAAAAGTCACTAAAGGTTTCAGAGTCGTTTTTAGTCGTCATATTAATAACAATAACATTAATAATAATAATACTAATAGTACTAAATTTGCTTATATGCAAACGCTTAATTAAGGTAACAGTTTTTTGGTTTCTTGCTTATATCTCGAAAACAGTTACTCCTATCAATTTTTATCTTTTCACTAAAATTAAAGCTGATAAAATTTCCTACAAAATAGTTATTTGCATTTTTTATGTAGGACTAACCATAAGCGAGATATAAGTTTGTAAATAATTAATATTTAAAAAAAAATTGCTTTAACAGAAAATGTCTTGTGATTTAAAATACACTTAATTTAATGGGTCCAATACTTTATTAGAAGAAAAAAAAGGTGACATAAAAGTCACTGAAGTTTTCAGAGTTGTTTTTAAATGCTGCATTTTCGTCTTAGTCTCAAATATTGAAAACTGAATTACATTTTTGTTCAGTAACACTTACAGTTTTCTTATTGGTTTTTTGCTTATATCTCGAAACCAGTTACTCCTATCAATTTTTACCTTTTTTTCAAAATTAAAGCTGATACAATTTCCTACAAAATAGTTAATTGCATTTTTTTTTGTAAGACCAACCATAAGCGAGTTATAGAGTTGGATATAAATAATCTTTAACAAAAATTTGCTTTAAAATAAAATGTTTGATAATCCAAAATTAAACTAAATTAATTAAGACTAACACATTAGTAGAGGAAAAAGGAGAAGACATCAAAGTCACCAAAATCTTGAGAGTCGTTTTTAGTCGTCATATTAATAACAATAACATTAATAATAATAATACTAATATTACTAAATTTGCTTATATGCAAGCGCTTAATTAAGGCAACAGTTTCTTGCTTATATCTCGAAAACAGTTACTCCTATCAATTTTTATCTTTTTACAAAAATTAAAGCTGATAAAATTTCCTACAAAATAGTTATTTGCATTTTTTATGTAGAACTAACCATAAGCGCGATATAAGTTTGAAAATAATTAATATTTAAAGAAAAAGTGCTTTAACAGAAAATGTCTTGTGATTTAAAATACACTTAATTTAATGGGTTCAATACTTTATTAGAAGAAAAAGGAGGTGACATAAAAGTCACCAAAGTCTTCAGAGTGGTTTATAGTACTAAATTTGCTTATATGTAAGCTTTTAATTAAGGTAACAGTTTTTTGGTTTCTTGCTTATATCTCGAAAACAGTTACTCCTATCAATTTTTATCTTTTCACTAACATTAAAGCTGATAAAATTTCCTACAAAATACTTATTTGCATTTTTCATGTAGGACTAACCATAAGCGAGATATAAGTTTGAAAATAATTAATATTTAAAAAAAAAGTGTTTTAACAGAAAATGTCTTGGGATTTAAAATACACTTAATTTATTGGGTCCAATAGTTTATTAGAAGAAAAAGGAGGTGACATAAAAGTCACTGAAGTCTTCAGAGTCGATTTTAAATGTTGCATTTTCGTCTTCGTCTCAAACATTGAAAACTGAATTACATTTTTGTTCAGTAACAGTTACAGTTTTCTTATTGGTTTTTTGCTTATATCTCGAAAACTGTTACTCCTATCAATTTTTATCTTTATTTCAAAATTAAAGCTGATAAAATTTCCTACAAAATCGTTATTTGCATTTTTCTTGTAGGACCAACCATAAGCGAGTTATAGAGTTGGATATAAATAATATTTAACAAAAATTTGCTTTAAAATAAAATGTTTGAAAAACTGAAATTAAACTAATTTAATTGTGTCTAACACTTTAGTAGAGGAAAAAAAAAAAGACATAAAAGTCACTAAAGGTTTCAGAGTCGTCTTTAGTCGTCATATTAATAACAATAACATTAATGATAATAATACTAATAGTACTAAATTTGCTTATATGCAAACGCTTAATTAAGATAACAGTGTTTTGGTTTCTTGCTTATATCTCGAAAACAGTTACTCCTATAAATTTTTATCTTTTTACTAAAATTAAAGCTGATAAAATTTCCTACAAAATAGTTGTTTGCATTTCTTTTGTAAGACCAACCATAAGCGAGTTATAGAGTTGGATATAAATAATCGTCAACAAAAATTTGCTTTAAAATAAAATGTTTGAAAAACCGAAATTAAACTAAATTAATTGAGTCTAACACTTTAGTATAGGAAAAAGGAGAAGACATAAAAGTCACCAAAGTCTTCAGAGTCGTTTTTAGTCGTCATTTTAATAACAATAACATTAATAATAATAATACTAATAGTACTAAATTTGCTTATATGCAAGCGCTTTATTAAGGTAACAGTTTTTTGGTTTATTGCTTATATCTCGAAAACAGTTACTCCTATTAATTTTTATCTTTTTACTAAAATTAAAGCTGATAAAATTTCCTACAAAATAGTTATTTGCATTTTTCTTGTAGGACCAAGCATAAGCGAGTTATAGAGATGGATATAAATAATATTTAACAAAAATTTGCTTTAAAATAAAATGTTTGAAATACTGAAATTAAACTAAATTAATTGTGTCTAACACTTTAGTAGAGGAAAAAGAAGAAGACATAAAAGTCACTAAAGGTTTCAGAGTCGTCTTTAGTCGTCATATTATTAACAATAACATTAATAATAATAATACTATTAGTACTAAATTAGCTTATATGCAAACGCTTAATTAAGGTAACAGTTTTTTGGTTTCTTGCTTATATCTCGAAAACAGTTACTCCTATCAATTTTTATCTTTTTTTATTTTTATATCAAATTTTTGTTAAAGATTATTTATATCCAACTCTATAACTCGCTTATAGTTGGTCCTACAAAAAAATGCAAAAAACTATTTTGTATAAAATTTTATCAGCTTTAATTTTGAAGGAAAGATAAAAATTGATAGGAGTAACTGTTTTCGAGATAAGAGCAAAAAACCAAAGTGAAAACTGTAACAGTTACTAAACAAAAATGTAATTCAGTATTTAATGTTTGAGACGAAGACGAAAATGTAGCATTTGTTAGCAAATGTCACCTCCTTTTTCTTCTAATTAAGTATTGGACCCAATAAATTAAGTGTATTTTAAATCACAAGACATTTTCTGTTAAAGCACATTTTTTTTAATTATTAATTATTTTCAAACTTATATCTTGCTTATGGTTAGTTCTACATGAAAAATGCAAATAACGATTTTGAAAGAAATTTTATCAGCTTTAATTTTGGTGAAAAGGTAAAAACTGATAGGAGTAACTGTTTTCGAGATATAAGCACACAACAAAAAAACTGTTACCTTAATTAAGCGCTTGCATATAAGCAAATTTAGTACTAATAGTATTGTTATTATTAATGTTATTGTTATTAATATGACGACTAAAGACGATTCTGAAGAGTTTAGTGACTTTTATGACTCCTCCTTTTTCCTCTACTAAAGTGTTAGACACAATTAATTTAGTTTAATTTCGGTTTTTCAAACATTTTATTTTAAAGCAAATTTTTGTTTAATATTATTTATATCCAACTCTATAACTTGCTTATGCTTGGTCCTACAAGAAAAATGTAAATAACTATTTTGGTGTTTTTGAGATATAAGCAAAAAACCAAAGTGAAAACTGTTACAGTTACTTAAGAAAAATGTAATTCAGTTTTCAATGTTTGAGACGAAGACGAAAATGCAGCATTTAAAAACGACTCTGAAGACTTCAGTGACTTTTATGTCACCTCCTTTTTCTTCTAATAAAGTATTGGACCCAATAAATTAAGTGTATTTTAAATCACAAGACATTTTCTGTTAAAGCACTTTTTTTTAAATATTAATTAATTTTCAAACTTATATCTCGCTTATGGTTAGTCCTACATAAAAAATGCAAATAAATATTTTGTAGGAAATTTTATCAGCTTTAATTTTAGTAAAAAGATAACAATTGATAGGAGTAACTGATTTTGAAATATAAGCAAGAAACTGTTACCTTAATTAACCGCTTGCATATAAGCAAATTTAGTAATATTAGTATTATTATTATTAATGTTATTGTTATTAATATGACGACTAAAAACGACTCTCAAGACTTTGGTGACTTTTATGTCTTCTCTTTTTTCCTCTACTAAAGTGTTAGTCTTAATTAATTTAGTTTAATTTCGGTTTTTCAAACATTTTATTTTAAAGCAAATTTTTGTTAAATATTAAAAACTATAAAATGGGTTAGATTGCCTAAAAACACAGATCACACCCGATCTTTTGCATAGAAATGAGAAAACGCTCATGTAACACACAAAATAAGCTCCATTTTTCCTTATTAAAAGTATTATTATTATTATAACTTATGTGACTATTACTATTATTATTATTATTACTTTTTTTAAATATTAATTATTTTCAAACTTATATCTCGCTTATGGTTAGTCCTACATAAAAAATGCAAATAAATATTTTGTAGGAAATTTTATCAGCTTTAATTTTAGTAAAAAGATAACAATTGATAGGAGTAACTGTTTTTGAGATATAAGCAAGAAACTGTTACCTTAATTAACCGCTTGCATATAAGCAAATTTAGTAATATTAGTATTATTATTATTAATGTTATTGTTATTAATATGACGACTAAAAACGACTCTCAAGACTTTGGTGACTTTTATGTCTTCTCTTTTTTCCTCTACTAAAGTGTTAGTCTTAATTAATTTAGTTTAATTTCGGTTTTTCAAACATTTTATTTATTTTTATTTTTATAGGAGTAACTGTTTTCGAGATATAAGCAAAAAACCAATAAGAAAACTGTAACTGTTACTGAACAAAAATGTAATTCAGTTTTCAATGTTTGAGACAAAGACAAAAATGCAGCATTTAAAATCGACTCTGAAGACTTTAGTGACTGTTATGCCTCCTCCTTTTTCTTCTAATAAAGTATTGGACCCATTAAATTAAGTGTATTTTAAATCACAAGACATTTTCTGTTAAAGCACTTTTTTTTTAAATATTAATTATTTTCAAACTTATATCTCGCTTATGGTTAGTCCTACATGAAAAATGCAAATTACTATTTTGTACAAAATTTTATCAGCTTGCTTTAATTTTAGTAAAAATTTAAAAATTGATAGGAGTAACTGTTTTCGAGATATAAGCAAGAAACCAAAAAACTGTTACCTTAATTAAGCGCTTGCATATAAGCAAATTTAGTAATATTAGTATTATTATTATTAATGTTATTGTTATTAAGATGACGACTAAAAACGACTCTCAAGACTTTGGTGACTTTTATGTCTTCTCCTTTTACCTCTACTAAAGTGTTAGTCTTAGTTTAGTTTAATTTCGGTTTTTCAAACATTTTATTTATTTTTATTTTTATAGGAGTAACTGTTTTCGAGATATAAGCAAAAAACCAATAAGAAAACTGTAACTGTTACTGAACAAAAATGTAATTCAGTTTTCAATGTTTGAGACAAAGACAAAAATGCAGCATTTAAAATCGACTCTGAAGACTTTAGTGACTGTTATGCCTCCTCCTTTTTCTTCTAATAAAGTATTGGACCCATTAAATTAAGTGTATTTTAAATCACAAGACATTTTCTGTTAAAGCACTTCTTTTTTAAATATTAATTATTTTCAATCTTATATCTCGCTTATGGTTAGTCCTACATAAAAAATGCAAATAACTATTTTGTAGGAAACTTTATCAGCTTGAATTTCAGTAAAAAGATAAAAATTGATAGGAGTAACTGTTTTCGAGATATGAGCAAGAAACCAAAACACTGTTACCTTAATTAAGCGTTTGCATATAAGCAAATTTAGTACTATTAGTATTATTATTATTAATGTTATTGTTATTAATATGACGATTAAAGACAACTTTGAAACCTTTAGTGACTTTTATGTCTTTTTCTTTTTCCTCTACTAAAGTGTTAGACTCAATTAATTTAGTTTAATTTCGGTTTTTCAAACATTTTATTTTAAAGCAAATTTTTGTTAAATATTATTTATATCCAACTCTATAACTCGCTTATGGTTGGTCTTACAAAAAAATGCAAATAACTATTTTGTAGGAAATTTTATTAGCTTTAATTTTGAAAAAAAGATAAAAATTGATAGGAGTAACTGTTTTCGAGATATAAGCAAGAAACCAAAAAAATGTTACGTTAATTAAGCGTTTGCATATAAGCAAATTTAGTACTATTAGTATTATTATTATTAATGTTATTGTTATTAATATGACGACTAAAGACGACTCTGAAACATTTAGTGACTTTTATGTCTTCTCCTTTTTCCTCTACTAAAGTGTTAGACACAATTAATTTAGTTTAATTCCGGTTTTTCAAGCATTTTATTTTAAAGCAAATTTTTGTTAAATATTATTTATATCCAACTCTATAACTCGTTTATGCTTGGTCCTACAAGAAAAATGTAAATAACTATTTAGTTGGAAATTTTATCAGCTTTAATTTTGAAAAAAAGATAAAATTTGATAGGAGTAACTGTTTTCGAGATATAAGCAAAAAACCAATAAGAAAACTGTAACTGTTACTGAACAAAAATGTAATTCAGTTTTCAATGTTTGAGACGAAGTCAAAAATGCAGCATTTAAAAACGCTTCTGAAGACTTCAGTGACTTTTATGTCACCTCCTTTTTCTTCTAATAAAGTATTGGACCCAACAAATTAAGTGTATTTTAAATCACAAGACATTTTCTGTTAAAGCACTTTTTTTTTAAATATTAATTATTTTCAATCATATATCTCGCTTATGGTTAGTCCTACATGAAAAATGCAAATAACTATTTTGTAGGAAATTTTATCAGCTTGAATTTTAGTAAAAAGATAAAAATTGATAGGAGTAACTGTTTTCGAGACATAAGCAAGAAACCAAAACACTGTTACCTTAATTAAGCGCTTGCATATAAGCAAATTTAGTACTACTAGTATTGTTATTATAAATGTTATTGTTATTAATATGACGACTAAAGACAACTTTAAGACTTTAGTGACTTTTATGTCTCCTCCTTTTTCCTCTACTAAAGTGTTAGACACAATTAATTTAGTTTAATTTCGGTTTTTCAAACATTTTATTTTAAAGCAAATTTTTGTTAAATATTAAAAACTATAAAATGGCTTAGATTGCCTAAAAACACAGATCACACATGATCTTTTGCATAAAAATGAGAAAACGCTCATGTAACACACAAAATAAGCTCCATTTTTCCTTTTTAAAAGTATTATTATTATTATTACTTTTGTTACTATTACTATTATTATTATTATTATTATTATTATTGTTATTATTATTATTATTATTATTATTATTATTATTATTATTATTATTATTATTATTATTATTATTATTATTATTATTATTATTATTATTATTATTATTATTAAAAACTTATATTAAACAGACAGAAAACGTCGTATTCTGACACAACTTAAAACACAGATCACACATGATCTTTTGCATAGAAATGAGAAAACGCTCATATAACACAAAATAAGCTTCATTTTGGCTTAGAAAACTAAGCTTACTTTTACTACTACTATTATTTTTATTTTTAATATTATTATTATTATTACTATTATTTTTATTATTATTATTACTATTATTATTATTATTATTATTATTATTATTATTATTATTATTAATATTATTATTATTAAAGACCGATTATAACTTTTGTATAGTAAATGTTTTTATACCAGTTTTAAAATGCGTTATTAATTTTAGACAATTTCTTGCCTAAAAACACAGATCACAGATGATCTCTTGCATAGAAATGAGAAAACGCTCATATAACACACAAAATAAGCATCATTTTTGCTTAGAAAAACTAAGCTTTAATTTAGAAAGAAATTCATTATTATAAGTATTATTATTATTACTATTATTATTATTATTATTATTATTATTATTATTATTATTATTATTATTATTATTATTATTATTATTATTATTATTATTATTATTATTATTATTATTATTATTATTATTATTATTATTATTATTGTTATTATTATTATTATAATTATTATTGTTATTATTATTATTATTAAAAACTTATATTAAACAGACAGAAAACGTCGTATTCTGACACAAAAAAACGAATTACGTTATAGACTTGACGAGAACGGCGTATCTCGGACTCTTATAGGACTCTTATGGGGTCAAAAATTATCAGTTTGGATTAAAACAAATTATTTTTGTTGACTCTCAGTCTGAATTGTTCATCAGTTCAAACAAAAACGGCTTACTTTAGACGATCTTTTGCTTTGAACAAGAAAACTTACATCGAACAGACTAAAAACGTATTAATCTGGCATAAAAGAGCAATTTATGTATCACTTTGAATAAAGGCAGCTAATCCTATTCGTTTCATTGCTTAAAATAGACAAAATTGTTAATAAATCTAACAAAAACGTTGTATTCTAGCACAAAATACTAATTACATTATAGTTTCGACGAGAATAGCTTATTTGGAATGATTCTATGCTTCCAAACGAGTAAATTTTTAATAAACAGATGCCAAACATCATGTTTTGTCCTATAAAGACATTTTATATTGCAGTTTGTATTAAAACAAAATATTTTCGTTGATTCTTTGTTAGAAGCAGCAAACCTAACATTAAAGAATCTGAAAACTTTGTATTCGGACACAAACCACCGAATTTTGTTTCAGTTTAGACAAAAACTGTTGATTTTCGACAATATTTTGCTTTGAACAAGAAAGCTTATATCAAACTGACTAAAAACGTCTTATTTTAGCACAAAACAAAAGATTTGCGTTATAGTCTTAAAGCTGATTCATGCCACAGTTTGGATAAAAACCAATTATTTTTGTTAATTCATTGTTACAAACAAGAAACCTTACATCAAAGAAACTGAAAACCCCTTATTTAGGCACAGAAATTCGAATTACGTTTCAGTCTGGACAAAAACTGCTTATTTTAGACGATCCTTTGTTTTGAACACGAAAACTTACATTAAAAAGATTAAAAACGTCTTATTCTGGCTGAAAACTGCAAATTATATATTACTCTAGATAAAAGCAATTTATCCTGATTACTCCTTTACTTAGAATAGAGTAAACTTGTATAAAACTTAATGAAAACTTTAAATTTCGTCTCAAAGAAATAATTTACGTTATAGTTTTGACCAGCACTGTTTATTTCAAACGAAATTATGATTCGAAACTAATGAACTTTTATGGGGCAGATGCAAAACCACATATTACCATATAAAGCGTTGTTTTAAAGCAAAGTATTACCTTTTGCAACAAGAAATTTCACGTCAAAGAAACTGAAAACTTTGTATCCATGCACAAATATCGAATTACGTATCAGTTTAGGCAAATACAGCTTATTTTAAACGATTCCTTGCTATAAACAAGAAAAATTTTATCAAACATATTGAAAATGTCTTATTCTCGAAAATAAGAGCAAATTATGTATCAGTTTTAACAAAAGCGGATTACTCTGTTTGATTCTATGCTTAGAGTAGAGTAAACTACTATAAAACGTAATGAAAACTCTATATTCAAGCTCAAAAGAACAAATTACGTTATAGTTTTGACAAAAAAAAATTATTTCGGACGACTACATATTTCGAAGTAAGCAAACTTTAATTGAACAAGTGCAAAAGCTAATACTTTGCTTTAAAATAACGATTTATGTGGTAATATGGTATTTTGCATCTGTCCTATAAAAGTTTACTCGTTTCGCTCCATTGAATCATTCGAAATAAATTATTTTGATACAACAACGAAAATAATTTTTTTGTTTAAACTGTAACATGTCGTTTTTATAAAACGAACTAAGACGTTTGGCATCTGTTTAGTGAAAGTTTTCTCGTTTGGGGGCATAAAATCGTTTGAAATTAACAGTTCTGGTCAAAACTATAACGTAAATTATTTCTTTGAGACGAAATTTAAAGTTTTCATTAAGTTTTATACAAGTTTGCTCTATTCTAAGCAAAGGAGTAATCAGGATAAACTGCTTTTATCCAAAGTAATACATAATTTGCAGTTTTGAGCCAGAATAAGACGTTTTTAATGTAAGTTTTCGTGTTCAAAAGAAAGAATCGTCTAAAATAAGCAATTTGTGTCCAGACTGAAACGTAATTTGATTTTCTGGGCCTGAATAAGAGGTTTTCAGTTTCTTTGATGTAAGGTTTCTTGTTTGTAACAATGAATAAACGAAAATCATTGGTTTTAATCCAAACTGTGACATAAATCGTTTTTTAAAGGCGAAATCAGACGTTTTGCCTCTGTTCAGTGAAAGTATACTGGTTTCAAAGCATAGAATCGTTTGAAATTAACAGTTCTCGTCAAGACTAAAACGCAAATCTTTAAAGTGACACAAAGAAATAATTTACGTAATAGTTTTGACCAGAACTGTTAATTTCAAACGATTTTATGCCCCCAAACGAGAAAACTTTCACTAAGCAGATGCCAAACGTCTTAGTTCGTTTTATAAAAGCGACTTATGTTACAGTTTAAACAAAAACAAATTATTTGTGTTGTTGTTGTGTCAAAATAATTTATTTCTAATGATTCAATGGAGCGAAACGGGTAAACTTTTATAGGACAGATGCAAAATACCATATTACCACATAAATCATTATTTTAAAGCAAAGTATTAGCTTTTGCACATGTTCAATTAAAGTTTGCTTACTTCGAAGTATGTAATCGCCGAAATATTTTTTTTGTCAAAACTATAACGTAATTTGTTCTTTTGAGCTTGAATATAGAGTTTTCATTACGTTTTATAGTAGTTTACTCTACTCTAAGCATAGAATCAAACAGAGTAATCCGCTTTTGTTAAAACTGATACATAATTTGCTCTTATTTTCGAGAATAAGACGTTTTCAATATGCTTGATAAAATTTTTCTTGTTTATAGCAAGGAATCGTTTAAAATAAGCTGTATTTGCCTAAACTGATACGTAATTAGATATTTATGTATGGATACGAAGTTTTCAGTTTCTTTGACGTGAAATTTCTTGTTGCAAAAGGTAATACTTTGCTTTAAAACAACGCTTTATATGGTAATATGTGGTTTTGCATCTGCCCCATAAAAGTTCATTAGTTTCGAATCATAATTTCGTTTGAAATAAACAGTGCTGGTCAAAACTATAACGTAAATTATTTCTTTGAGACGAAATTTAAAGTTTTCATTAAGTTTTATACAAGTTTACTCTATTCTAAGTAAAGGAGTAATCAGGATAAATTGCTTTTATCTAGAGTAATATATAATTTGCAGTTTTCAGCCAGAATAAGACGTTTTTAATCTTTTTAATGTAAGTTTTCGTGTTCAAAACAAAGGATCGTCTAAAATAAGCAGTTTTTGTCCAGACTGAAACGTAATTCGAATTTCTGTGCCTAAATAAGGGGTTTTCAGTTTCTTTGATGTAAGGTTTCTTGTTTGTAACAATGAATTAACAAAAATAATTGGTTTTTATCCAAACTGTGGCATGAATCAGCTTTAAGACTATAACGCAAATCTTTTGTTTTGTGCTAAAATAAGACGTTTTTAGTCAGTTTGATATAAGCTTTCTTGTTCAAAGCAAAATATTGTCGAAAATCAACCGTTTTTGTCTAAACTGAAACAAAATTCGGTGGTTTGTGTCCGAATACAAAGTTTTCAGATTCTTTAATGTTAGGTTTGCTGCTTCTAACAAAGAATCAACGAAAATATTTTGTTTTAATACAAACTGCAATATAAAATGTCTTTATAGGACAAAACATGATGTTTGGCATCTGTTTATTAAAAATTTACTCGTTTGGAAGCATAGAATCATTCCAAATAAGCTATTCTCGTCGAAACTATAATGTAATTAGTATTTTGTGCTAGAATACAGCGTTTTTGTTAGATTTATTAACAATTTTGTCTATTTTAAGCAATGAAACGAATAGGATTAGCTGCCTTTATCCAAAGTGATACATAAATTGCTCTTTTATGCCAGATTAATACGTTTTTAGTCTGTTCGATGTAAGTTTTCTTGTTCAAAGCAAAAGATCGTCTAAAGTAAGCCGTTTTTGTTTAAACTGATGAACAATTCAGACTGAGAGTCAACAAAAATAATTTGTTTTAATCCAAACTGATAATTTTTGACCCTATAAGAGTCCTATAAGAGTCCGAGATAC